>NC_038242.2:47743048-47748356 GCF_000004515.6 Glycine max
AAGCCTGCCAAGGGTAAGTCTTCCCCTCCCAAGCCACAATAATCGCCGCCTGAAGAAACAGTATCAGCATCACCCAAAGCCTATCAAAACTCCTAAACAAATTCCAAAACGACCTCTGCTCCACAAACCCAGTCTTCCCCACATGCTTCCCTCCACCACCAGCAGTAACAAAAAAGTTACTCCCAATATCAAGTGGCCACTTCAGCTTCTCAAAACACCTCCTACTCCAAAAATACTCATTTATATCGTCATAGTTCCTCCAAGCACTATGAGGAGCAGTTCCATTCCTACTACTATCAACCTCGCGCTTAATAGTATCATAAATAGGCTTCACTACCAAGTTCAAAAACGCGTTCTCACCGGAAACCGAGGGCATGACCGGTTGCCCGGTGTTCTCGTCGATGAAATCTTCCAAGATTCTATTCAACTCGTTCGCCATGTTGTGGAAGATGTAGCAGATGCACTCCGGCATGAATCGGAGATTTGCGGCCTCTCCCCAGATCAGGAGGTAGAGCGAGACGTAGAGGAGTTCGCGGCGGAGGTCTTCGCCGCGGCGGTGGTCGGAGATCCAGATGTTGGATTTTTTTCCTAAGTAGGAGCACCACGAGGTGTAATTTTTCAGGAGCTTCTTGCGGAAGCGGCGGAGCACGCCGGCGTCGAGCGTGTCTATGTTGTCCGGCGGCGGCGTGAGGCGCATCTGAGCGTTGGCGAGGTGGAGAACCAAATGCTCGCGCTGGTTCCGAACGTTGTCGCGCTGGAAGCCGAAGAAGAGCGCGAGCCAGTCGAGGAGGTCCATGTTCGGCCGCCATTGCCCGAACGGCGGTCTCCGGAGGTCGCCGACGGAGTGCAGCGCTGCCGCCGCCGCGCGCACCTCGGGGAAGCGCAGCGACGGGTGGTCGGCGAGGAGGTTGTGCACTGGAACGATGTTGAACGGCTCTTCGTCGCGGCCGGGGACGGCGGAGGCCGCCGCCGCCGGAGATTGACGGTGGCGGAGACTCATTGCATCGGAATCAAAAACCCTAGAAGAAGGTTGGAACTATAGTAGTAAAAGAAGTACTATACAGTAACGGTTTTTGAAATTTCCGAAGTTGAAGAAGGTGCTGAAAGTGTGAGTGGCGTTAGTTACAGAGAAAGAAGAAAGAAGAGAGAGAAAGTGGTGAATGGTGATGGTGGCTAACGTGCGCACTGGTGAAAAACAGAAAGAAGAAGAAGAAGAAGAAACGGCGCGTTAGCGCGTTTGGTGCGCGTTTAGAACGTTGAGATATTTTTTTATTTTTTGCATTAATTTTAATTAATCACTACTTACTGTAATTAATTAAACCGATGGATTTATTTTTCTATACCATAGGTTTTTCGAGTCGAGTAGTACAACTATGAAATATTTTGTTAACGTATTTTACTTCCCATTTTGACCTTCTTTGTCTCTTCGTGGTTTCTTTTTGAATTTTGAATTCGTGATTTTAATTTTTCTTTTCTTTTAATTAATTAAATGATGAAATTTTTTGTTAACAAATCCACCTATTGACCTTTTCTGCTTCTCGATTTCACCGTCGTTGTCTTTTTCCATTTTTTAATTATTGTTGTCGTGGTCAATTTATGGATAGAGATTCGTGAATTTGAAAATACCAATAACAGGAAAGAAAGGTTTTTACTGGGGTTAAATGAGAATTGACTGTCGAATCAAATTTTTACATGGAAAAAAAATAAAAATAAAATAAAATTTTAGGTTTGACTTGATCGTGTGAGAATATCCTTTTCTGAAAGGTGTAAGAATTAATGAATTAACGTCTAATAAAGTAAAGTAAATATATAAGATAATTTAGACCATACCAAATATATTTATAGATAAAAACAAAGGAGTAGATATTTGTGATCCTTCATCCTACGTTATGTTTTAAAAATTGAATTGGAAATTACGTTTACAGGATCAACTTGCTAAGGTTCAATCAAATTGACGGATTAAAAATTAAATCTACAATTAAAAAAAGGTTAATTTGTGTCACAAACATAATTAATTTGTGTTTCAACTAATTCAACTAAATCGTCTAATTCAAAAATTTTATCAATAATATTAGTCAAGGATTGGTATTTTTTAGTGTATATTTTTAAGATAAATAAAATTAAATTTAAGTATTACTAAATGTAATTGAAATATTTGTTTAACTTAATTTGAGTCACGGATTTTATGTACTCATATATGGTGAGAGAAATTGATTTTACAAAAAATAAAGTTCATTGGATTTACCAATCAAATTCATGTGCATGGAGCGTGCCAACCTTTAAATTTTAAATATTCTTAAAATATATATTAAAATCATGATTTTTTAACTTTTGTGAAGTGGAATCCACAATGATTCCTTATAGGATGATTTCTTTTCTTTTTTTTGTAATTCATTACTAATAATGTTGATACAATTTTTTTGTAATAATGTAATTCCATGCACTTAATTTCTAACGAGTAATATCAATATTACTGTACAAAAAACGACTAATATCAATATCAAATCTACTACAAGGGAATGCCTAATATTTAAAATAAAACAGACAAAAGAAAAAAAAATGGAATTTATATTTTATCAATTATTACCCAATTTTTTATACTATTGATTGATTAAAAATTCCCAAATATAATTTTTAAAATGATTATGATTAAAATTCAAAATCATATCATATAAAATAATTTATAATTGTTTTAATTATAATTAAATACTACCATTCTAAAATAATTAATAATATAAAGACATTTTAATTGAATTTAGCAATACTTATGATTTTGTGAAAAGGCAATGAACTATCTTTCCTTCTTTTGCGTGAGGTGAGGTCTTGTTGGGTATGGTCTATCTAAATTAGTAAAAGAAAGTTTTAAAAAAAGTAAGATTCTCAATCAATGGTCAACAACAATGAAAGTTTGTTTACTGATTTCAAGAATTCTCCACTTTTTAATGCTCATTTTCCTTTACTAAACAATAATATAATATTCCTATTACTATTGTTAAGGATGATTTATTTATATTACTAATTCTACTCATAAAATTATATTGAAATATAGTTTCTATTAAAAGATGGTAAACTTAATTTTTCAAAGTTAACAAAAACAGGAACTAAGCAATATGAAGCCCTATCTTCTTTACACTTAATAATAATTAAGTCGAATTTTCTATTATGTTGAAATAGACAAATTGTGGTTGTACTCGAGGGGGAAGGCAACTACATATTCAAAGAATTTTGAGTAGCTGCAATAATTATTTTTTTTTTTGAAGAAAAGTAAAAGGGTAACGTAACGTGCAATTTGGATGGCAAACGAACGTGTATTCTGTGAAATTTCATCTAAATTTTCTTAATTATTTAATAATTATATAAGTAATTGTTATAGAGTAAAATCCAATTGAACCACTTAATAATTAGAAGATCTAATTCAACATTAAAAATAAATTAGAAGACATAAATGTAATTTAACCATTATATAATAATTTATAAATTATTTTGTATTTATTTATTTATTATACAATTCATTACATCTCACAATTTTTATCTCTTATAATTTGTTATATGAGATATTTATACAAATAATAACATTTTTCTATAATTTGTTTAGATATACTAAAAGGCTAAAAGCAACGCCAGCTATGCATGATTCATCACAAAAAAGTCTCCAAATGGCATCGAGGTAGAGACTTTACTATTTTCCCTTTGGATGTGCATAGCAGCACATGCACCTTTGTTGCTGTCGTTAAGTTCTTCGAAATTATCAACAAAGGAGCGCAAAACAAGGAATCTTCTAACAATGTTTTTCACTCGTTTTGACATAGCAAATAAGTCCCTGGATTCATCTATTAGTATTTTTGTTCAAGGAAAAAAAAATAAAAGATTAAATTATAAAATTAAAAACATTAATATGATATGATATCAAATTAATATGAATCTCATACATCTACATTCTATTTTAATTCAAATATTTCATTTCTTTCCATCTCAATTCATACACCTCTTTCATTACTTTAAAGTTTTAGTCCTTATATTTATAAAATGTAATAAAATTTATCTCTTATCCTATAAACCATTATGAGTTTGACCTATCAAGTGATCAAACTCACTACATTTCAGAAAATACAAGAATCAAAACCATGTTTATATAAAGACTAAAATCAATTTTGACCAAGACTTCAATCACATTTTACCCCCAAGTATTTCTTTTTCTCTTTGATGGTTAGATAGCAAACGTGTAGATCACCAATAATCTAGAGTTACATATACTTCTTTAAAATATAAGTTAAAAAATAAGTAGAAAAAGAGCGAGTGATTTCTGCATAAAAATACTAGATAATCCTCACATCTCAAGACATTTTTTACATACGATGGTAAACCGTCACATTACATAAAAACTTTTATTCCATGCATAATAAAACACGCAATGATTTTGAGGGTTTGAACAGAGTATTTAGTTTGGTAGACAAAGTAACTGTTCAGAAAAGTTCTTCATCACCCTGACCATCCTCCTCTCTGAGGACCCACAGAGCTCAACCTGTCAAGTACTGAGTTGAAATCAACGGCCTGTCCACTCTCCTCCATCCTCTGGATCACACTTGCAACATGGTCACCCCTGAATCCCATGCTCACCAGTTTCTCAATCAACTCATTGTAGGGATGGTTGCGGACGAATTGTGACTGGTTCGGATTTCGGACCATGAGGTTATGCCCTTGTGGGGGGTTCTGAAGGGAAGCACTTGTTGGGGGATATCCAGGTTGAGCAAAATGAGGAGGTTGGGGTGGATGATGTGATCTTCCTCCCTCACCATCATACATCATGTATGCACTACTCGGTGGAGGAAGCGCCGGGAGGGACCCGGTAGGTCCATACATTTCACCTGGTGGTGCAGGAAAAGAGCTCTTCATCTGCTGGGGTGGAGGCTGCTGTGGAACTGTTCTTCCAGCTCCTCCATATCCATAAGGTATGGCATCGGCACGGTTAGATCCCTGTGGTGGAACTCCCGAGTATGGCATTTGCATGGCCATGCTGTTTGGCAGTGTTTCTGCAGGTGATGGGTTTGTTGCTTGATTTGGCTGGTACGGAGGGTACACATTTGGAGAGGAGGGTCTTACTTGAGATTGCATTGGGGGTGGCTGTGAAGGCTGCACCTGCTGTGACCATTGCTGTTGCTGCTGCTGCGGCGGCTGCTGCTGTTGTTGTGGCTGCTGATAGTGAGAAAATTGTTGCACAGGTGGGGATGGGGTTACTTGAGACGGTGTTGGTTGTGGAGCCACAAGTTGGGGTGTTCGATATTGTTGATCGGATGGTAAGTACTGATTC
>NC_038242.2:47748456-47762354 GCF_000004515.6 Glycine max
TTGATGAGGCAGGGCAAGAGCCAACTGCTGGTTGTTTGCATCAGATGCGTTGTCAGTTTTTTTAGGATCTGTGGTGGGTGACGACCTCTCCTCATTGGACTGTGAATGGCTGGAGGAAGATGATTCTTTCTGAGCAAGTTGAAGCTTGGCTAATTCTTTCTGTGTCTCAGCTAGCTCTTGCTTGTCTCTTAAAATTTGTACAGACCTGTGAACCTACATAAGTAACACAAGAAAATGAGGTTGGGACGATTGTACAGATTATTCTAGCAGTAAACGATTTTTAATGTAGCAATACTGCACAGAACCAGTAAGATTTAAGTTGATGACCAATAGTCTTTATTCAAGTTGAGTGCACAGTAAGATTAGTTTTTTAGGTAAATTAACCCCAGTGGGTCCCTAATTATTTGGGAATTTTCAAGCAAGTCCCTAAACTAAATGTTTTTAATTGGGTCCTTGATCATGTAAACTTTTTAATTGAGTCCATGGGGTTAGGGAAATGTTATATTCCTTGAAATATTCCTTATTCTCTCCTTACTGCTTCAAACCACCTAAAATGACTATTTATGGTTATTTTAAAATCCGCCAGAAAATGGCTTCCATAAATTATCATTTTCTGGCAGTTCCAAGCCGCCAGTTAGGAGGGAATAACAAATATTCCATGGAAGATAGCAGTTTCCTAACCCTAGGGACTCAATTAAAAAAATTACATAATCAAGAACCCAATTAAAAACTATTTTTAGTTTAGGGACCTACTTGAAAAACCCCAAATAGTTTTAGGTACCAAATGAGTGGATCAACATATATTAGTAATGAAATGCTACATTTGGACAGAGTTTCCTTAGAATTGGATATGAAGATATATCCTTCTTAACAAATGGCCCTACCAACTTTTCAGCCTTACTTGCAAATAGACTAATAGAGACATGGAGCCCTTCAACTTTTCACACCTCAACTCGTGAATAAGAAACAAAAAAATTGTGGTAAGAAAGTTGATTGCCTCTGCTTCATAAAATGACCATATATGTACTTGTACATGAGATTAAGGATATCAAATATCACTAATTATTATTTGTATATATGTTTCTGGTGCCATTTATTCTTGCTTTTTCTTGCACTTTCCTCAGTATTTACTTGGCTGTGGGTAAGGATGGAAAAATAATCCACATATCAATAATTTAACTAATTAATCCATACTTCAATCCAATCCAACCATCCATTTAAGTAAACAAAAAAGTAAATGGACAGGATTGGTCGGGTTATTGTGATTAACGGATAGTTAATGATCCATCCGTTTTTTTTTCCAATCCATTGAATTATTAAGCTATTGAATAGATCAATTGGTTTTTCCTATTGTTATTGAAAGCTCTCTCCTTCCTGCTACTTCTCCATCACTATGTGATCCACTAACAATAATATTGCAATTATTGAAAATGAATTTTCAAAATATAACATCTAAATAAATGGGTTGGATTTTCATCCATAAAAAATGATCAGTGAATGGATTGGATTTTTCAATGCATTTCTAACAGATCATAAATAGATTAATGGATTGTTTTCCATCCATCCAATATAATACAACTTAAATTTTATCCAAACCTACCAATTGACACCTCTAGGACTAGGGAATGTTTTATTCAATCAAATCGAAATCATATTAAGAAAAAAAATAATTTATATCTTGCAAATTGTCAATCTGTATATGTACTTTGTTTTTGACACTATTATGTTGATACAATATCATATAATCTGGTAGTTAACATGTTATTGTGTGACTTGACACTGTGAGGAAACACACCTATGGTTGGGAGGAGCTGCCGGGTTGAGAGTGCTGGCCAAGAATCTTAAAACAGTTTGCAATACCTCTCACTCTCACTAATGGGTAAAATAGTCAATTAATAATAAAAATCATATGGGTGATATAGACTCCATCCTTGGGGGAACAAAAATTGAAAGATTGGATAATTTTGATGTCATTTTAAATTTTTGGATGACCAAATTGAGATCAAGTGTATCCTTGGATAACCAAAGTGGTAGTTTATTCTACTAATAATAACTTCTCTAATATAACCATCTGAACCCTCATCATTAGAAAATTTACCATATTCCATATCCCGACCTATACTAGTATGATATGAGACTACTTTGTGCAACTGCAACCTAGAGCCATAAGCAATTTATCAAGCACACCAAAATGAGTGAAACCACACAGTATAACCTGAATAGTAATATGCTAATACAGATATTACAATTATTACCAATTAAAGTTGCAACTTACTTCTTGAACATGTTTTTCAAGAGATTTCAGCCTTGAATCTTGCTCCACATGGTCACGATTTATATCAGATTTCATTTCTCCAATAGATTTGTCAAGATTGTAACAGTATAATTCCAATTGTGATAGCCTTGAACTAATTCCCTCTAGAAACCGCATTAGGTTGTCAGCATATTTTTTCATACTCTTCTCTACAGTCGCAATCACATCTTGACTTAAAGAATCTTCAGGTGGATTATAAGCAGTAGTAGGAAACATTGATGTTCTTGCCATCCTTGATTTGTGAAAATCCTGCCAAAAAGTTAGTTGATATGAGATTCAAAAACTTACCAGATATGCATAAAAGGCACATGTGGCAATATATGTGCATATAAAAAACAATAAGCTTGACTGCTTGAAAATGATCAAGAAAACTCAATAAAGCAAGCACAACAGTTCTGAGTAAACAGAAAACCTGGTTAACCACAATAACGAATTTAATTAAATGGGACAATTTCACTTTACCACTTTAAGCATAAAAAAAAGTATGTTATTATCAGTCTCCTTCGTCCTCATATATCCAAAACAAAGTAGGCCAACAAAAGATTGCATTTCTAGTTTTAAAAGAGAGGATTGATCAATTATGTTCCAAACATAGAGTGAATCATGTTCATCAATCTATTAGTAAGGGCACCTGACTGCACAAACTAAAAGTATCACACTATCTGATCCCCCAAAACATTTATACCTGGCACACTTGGGCACAATTCGTCATTGACTCTCTCAACAGCCAACCACGTTGACATCATTCTTCTCACATATCAGTGCTTATGAATAGCATAAAAAAACTCAAACAGGCATTCGAATACAGAAAACCCAACATACAACAAATGCATACTACACCAACACATTTATTTTTCCTCTCACTCTCATACACTTCTCTTCTTTCAATGTTAAACAGCTCATCCAATCATGCACACCACACCAGAATCCACATCCCTTAAACCAACTCCAAGACCTTAAATCCATCGAGATACCACACTCATATTTCAGTCCCACCAATAAGTCAAAGCAACCTCATCAACCAAAACGAATTCCATAACCCCAAAAGAAAACATCTTCATATTCATTTCATTTCACCACAAAATTTTCAATTGACACTAAAACAATCAATCACAAGTCATAACATCGAACTCACATACTAAGATGTCACTAGCCATTAACTGAACAACATAAACCCAAACCACAGCAAGTCACTCCAATTTTTTCCTATTCCAACTCCCAACAACACATTCACCATTCAACAACCCAAACAAACACCCAAAAGAATTAACCCAACCAAAACTACGATCAGGAAATCACAGCAAACAAAAAAGAAAACCCTCCACCGTCAAAATTTAATCTTTATCGCTAAAAATTGAAACTTTCCTAAACCCTAATAACTTCCGCTCAAAGAGACCGAAACCCACGTTCTGAAATCGTCCTCAGAGGCCAAAAACGCGCGAGTCAACGCGCGAAACGACGCGAGGGGTACATGGGTAAATATACGTTAGTTAAATTAGGAGCAATTACCGGATCGGTGTGATTGCCGTTGGAAGTGGAATCGCGGTTGGCGTAGTCGTCGTAGGAGCAGAGGATGTCATCGGAAGCGAAATCGAAGCCTTTGGAGGCAGAGTTTCCGCGACCCGAGGATCCAGACGCCATAGCCGAAGCTTGAAGAGAAAAACGAATTCGCTGAAGAGAGAGAAAAATATTTAGAGAGAGAGAGAGAGAGAAGAAGAAGAAGAAGAAGAATATGTGTGTAATATCGGATGCTGTGTTGTGGTGTTACTTTGTTTTTCCGCAAAACCAAGTTTCGTATTTGTAAAACACTTTTTTAAAAGGGGAAATTATGAGAGGGTTTTTATACGATTAAAAGAGAGAGAGAGAGAGAGAGAGAGAGAGAGAGAGAGAGAGAGGTGAGAAAGAAACGTTTACTAAACAATGGTGAAAGTGTGTGTTGGGGGAAGATGAGAGGATAAGGATGAGAAGCACCGACCAGTGTTTTTTAGTTGAGGGGTTCTTGATTTTGGTGTGTACTGTGTGATTCATTACAAAATTAATTTAATTGTCTTAATTTTAAATTTTAAATGACCAGCTTATGATTGACTTTTGTATTATTAGGGTATCGTATGTCCAAAGAGCATTAGACAAATAATCATTTAATATCTTCACCCAAAAAAAATGCTTAATGCTAATACTAATACTAATCCCTTCTAAAGTTTGACACGTGGGTAAGTGTTTTCCTCTAATCTCACGCCACAAAACCCATTTCAAGGATGAATTGCTATAGATATTTTTATCTTGAAGAAGAATATTGTAAAATTCTTTAAAAAAAATAATGATCTTTCTTATCAAAAATAAGTTCGAGAATTAATTTCATGTAAAAAAGATATTAGTACACTACAACCTAAGTCAAAAAATAATGCCTATGATTAATTAGGCAAAATCATTTAACTTTATAAATATTTATTTTATCTCAAGAAAATATCTTTTGATTTTATAAAAAGAATACTTTTATTTATATTTATCAAAAAATAAACTTCATGCAAAAAGATTTAGATAACAAATAATTTAAAGTAGAATTGCTACTCAATTCATGTCACAAATCATGAGTTATAAATTTATTCAATTCATGTCACAAATCATGAGTTATAAATTTATTTTCATTTGAAATCATGTATGAATGAGTTAAACTCTTGAAACAAATATTTTTTTTGAAACTTTTTCATTATCATTTTTATTTGGATAAAAAACTATAAACAAATTATATACATTAATTAGGCAATCAGACGTCTTCAATTTTATTCTAAAATAGAAAGAAAGGGGTGATACAGGAAAAACAATATTCACATTATTATAAGAAAAAGCAAACTAAAGGTTAAAAAAACTGAATATTAAAAGCTGTTTTTTTTTCAAGGATCCTAGTTTTCTAATCCTATGTAAAAACACGTTGGTATCAATCTAATAAAAAAAAACTAGAAAATGTAATGAAAGAAAATAAAAAAGTAACTCATGAAGACGTAAAAAGAAAAAAGAAAAGCATAGTATCCTAATGTCTACAATTAATAGGTAGCAATGCAACCCAAGCACAAAGATTAGATGGCAGCATATTGCTAAAATTCTGAATACTACGATATCAAAACATGACGATACAATAATTAGATATATACAACAAGTAAAACGCAGACCAATATTATTGAAAGATTAAATTTCTGTTTTGATTCTTATAGTTTGCCTATTCTTATTTTTTTTTTATAGTTTGAAAGTAATTTTTTTAATTTTTATAATTTATATTTTAATTCTTTTTCAGTTTTTATAATTTTAAAAGTGATTTTTTTAATTCTTATCATTTATATTTTAATTTTCTTTTAATCTAAAAGTGGTATTTTTTTAATTTTTATCATTTGTATTTTTTTAATTTTATATTTTAATTTCATTTTAATTCTTATTGAGTAATATCATCAATTATAATTAACTATAAAAATATTAACAAATAATTTATAATTAATTTATTGTAATATAAATTATAATAAAAAATAATTAATAATTTATAACTAATTTGTAGCTAATTATTTTTATATTTTTTTATAATAAAGACTAAAAAATAATTAAAATACAAATTATAAAAACTAAAAATATCACTTTCAAATTATAAAAACT
This sequence comes from Glycine max, assembly GCF_000004515.6. Taxonomy (NCBI): domain Eukaryota; kingdom Viridiplantae; phylum Streptophyta; class Magnoliopsida; order Fabales; family Fabaceae; genus Glycine; species Glycine max. The sequence goes on from NC_038242.2 coordinate 47,754,410, forward strand.
AAAAAAAATTAAAAATAACACTTTTAAATTTCAGAAACTTGAAAAAATAAAATATAAACGATAAGAACTAACAAATTACTTATAAACTATAAAAATTAATAAAAGTACAAATCATCAAATTATAAGAATCAAATAAATGAACTTATTGAAATAATGGAGGAATGAAGGATATCAAAAGAAAGGGAGAAAGATAAACGTAGACAAAGGAAAGCACTTTTCTTAAGGTAGGAGTGGTGCACCTATGCGTTCTTTTCACTGTATTTTCCGCAATCGTGATTGCTACCTTGAACAGAATTTGAGTCTTAGCAACAACAGTGTGATCCCAGTGGCTTTTTTTCTGTTCCCTTTCTATGTGTTAATGAGTTTCTTTTATATTCTAAGAACAACTTGATTTTTAAGTAACCAACTGATTTCATTATATCATAATCTCATTATTTTTAGGCTTGCAGTTTCATAACTCGGTTTTTTAGTAATCAGTTTATTTTTTTCTGCTGAATGACTATTACTCCGGTAATAATATCTGATCAAGTCTTTTTGTAAATGTTATATCTTATGTAACTTTTTTCTTTTTCTTTTTTTTTAAAAACATATTTTAAATACTTTTTATTTAAAAGATAAAAACACCCTGGGTAAAATTGGGTATTCACACCCACAATTTAAATGAATTCTGTTTTAATGAGCCCGCAATTAAATTTTTAAAAAATGTCCAAAAAATCAAATTAAAAAATGACAAATTTAAATTAAAACCCTTTTACTATTATTTTATACAATTGCTAATATTTTATACATTTTCTCTTATACTAATTCTTTTTTTACTAAGCTAAACCGTATAAATTATTATTGATTTTAAAAATCAAGGTATAAAAGGTCCACAAAGTCCCGCAGACAAATCCATTTAACTCGCAAGGTATAAAAAATCAAAGCCTCTATACCATGTAGGTTAGAGTTTTGCAGGTGACCGACCCATTGGCCCAAACTCTTTCATTCTTTTTTTATTTGTCTTTTACATCTAAAAGATTTTGATTGAATTCCTGCTTCTATTTACAAGTTGATCATTAGTGAAATGAGGTAATGCAATCTATGTAAAAAAAGAAAGAAAGAAAAAACTAATGTTTGGGTTGAGTAAAATAAAAGGGAGGAGAGGGATTTTTTTTTAAAATTATGGTTGTTTGGTTCAATTTTAACGTAAGGGAATGGAGGGAAGCAAAATTTCTGGTAATCTAAGGACGTATTTAGTTTGGTGGTTTTCTGTTTTTATTTTCACTAGAAATAGAAAATAGTGATAGAAATTTGTTTGGTTGAATTTTTAAAAACATTTTTAATGAAAATATTTTCTCAAACTAACCAAAAATTGAAAATTATAAAATCTCGTTTTCAGTTGAAACTAGGAACCTCAGTCTGGGTAAATGATTTTTATTTATTGACAGTAGAAAACAAGAAGTCAAACCAAACATGGTTTCAAAATTCTAATCCTTTGAAAATAAAAACAGTTTTTAAAAAATGAAAACAAAAAATGAAAATATAAACTAAACAGTGGGCGACGGGATAGAGATTTAAAACATTCTAATTGAAATTATTAAAATATCTTTATTTATGTTTTTAAAAAAAATGATAATTATAAGGATACAAAACTAAATTTGTTTTTAAAATCTCTCCCCTCCCCTTATGAACCAAAAAAAAATTAGTTATAAACTTCTCTTGTTTTAATATAAATAAAAAAAAATTGTGGACTTTTCTATTTCATTCTTCTTCATTTCTACAATTCTACCCTACAATAAATACAAAAGTATGAATTAATTACATATTACTAAAAATTAAGTGAAAAATAAAGATACAGTAATTGACAAAAGGTTTCATTGTTGTTATCTTGAATTTAAAAAGGGCAGTAAAATATAAACATTTTTTTCAAAATTCAACAATTAAAAAGAAACGAAGAGCATATATTCTGTTAAGTATTTTTAAACGTTTAAAATTAAAAGACATGTATATTAAATAATTTTAAAATTTTAATATAATTATTTTTTAGGTTGTGTTATATAAGATGAATTTTGCTTTTATATCATTGGAATTCATAGTAAATGAATGTTTTTTTTAATATAGCATAATAAAAGTTCTAATAAATAAATATATTTAAATATATAAATTATATTATATTTTATAATAAATGATTTAAATTGTTGTATACTATTATTTTCAATTATTTAAAATAATTAAAGTTGATGTAAAGAAAACAATATTAAATTTGAATTTAGAGACAGCGAGAAAATAAAAATATAAGATAGATTAAAAGGGATAGACAAATAAGGAAATCAGGTACTCTTCAAAAAAATAATGCATTGTATACGGAAAAAAATAGTCTCTAAATAATTGCTATTTTAGATTTTTTAACAAAAAATTAATTACTGTAAAAAAATAATTATATTTTTATTATATTCCTAATAATATTAATGGTGAATAATATAAGTTATAAATAATAAGGTTAATTTTATAAAATTATTTACTTTCACTTATTTATTAATTTTTTTTATTCCTGAAAGAAATTAGAATGACACTTATTGTGGAATTGGGGAAGTATTTATACTTTAAATAAGAGGAATTTAATTTGAAATGATCAAGGGAGTATTGTTTTGGTTAATTGTCAAAGTAATATGTAAAATACACAATGAAAGAAAAAATAATATTGAGAATTCCTAATTAAGTGAATAGGAAAAGTTAGACTTATTCTTTAATATGTATATTTTTTTTATAATATATGAGTGAATTAACATATATTTTATTTTTATAAATATTAAATAAGACATATTTAATGTTTATTGAGAAATCTATATAATTTTTATGTTTTTGAGTTTAACCTTTATAGAACATTCAACATTGTAAAGAATTTTACAATGTAAACTAACCATAAATTATTTTTTATTTGACTTTAAAAATAATTATTATAAAAATCGAAAAATTTATTATACATCATAATTTATGATTAATAATTAAATAATAGTAAAAAAATTATATTATTAATCTATATACTATTTATGCTATTTTATTATATACTTTTACATGTTAGAGAAAGAATAAGATAAGAGTAAGTTCTCTGTAATTATTATTTGAACAAAGAATTTTTTTTCTTCATTAAATATCTATTCTGTTATATAATTATATAATATAATACATAATATTATAATGTTAATTGATTAGATTGTATTTAATATAAAATATAGTTCGTATCTTTATCTTTATTTATTTAACATTTACATCTCCTGAATTATAGCTAAGGACAACACTTGAAAATTCTTTTAGACACTTGTCAGATATTGAAATAGTCTTCTACCCAATACTTTAGAGTTTAGAGTAATGATACGAATAAAAGTGGCCTCACACGACAATAATAATGAGAGAGTAGGTAGCTGTTGATTCATCGACAAATAATAAAATTAAGGTTGAATTGTTAATTTTTTTTAAAAAAATTATGTTCAATTTAATATTTTTATTATTTAAAATTCAATTTGGTCCTATTATTTTTAAAATGATTTAATGAGATCCTTTAATTTTAAAAGGTTCAATTAAGTTTCTTATTTACTTTAAAAGAATTCAATTTGATCCTATTTAAAATCAAATTCAGTCTTATTTTACAATGTTTTGTGGAAAAAATGAAAAAAGGGACTAATTTGAACCCATTTTAAAAATTCAAAGACCTATAATTGAACCTATTATAAATAAAGGATCTAATTGAATTATTTTTGGAAAATAAAAGGCTTAATTAAACTTTTAAATAATAAGAGGAACAAATTGAATATAATAAATAAACGAGACGAAAAAATAATTTAACCAAATATTGAATACTATATTTATTAATAATATGCTATCCCTCTCAAAAAAAAAAATATACTATCAATTAAAATAATATAATTCTATATCAAAGATATATATAATTGAATACTATATTCACTAAATATAATATAATAATATTAATTATAACATCCCAAATTTACTAACCTTGGAAATAAATAATAAAGAGACATTTTTTTATGAAATAACTTAAATATTTAATTATTAAAGGCTATAATTGTCTTATATTAGGAACCAATGAGAACAAGATAATAGGACTTAAATTGGAAGGCAATGCTCAAGGTGGACCCAGACTCACCAAGCCACACACACCACATGTTTAAGTAGAAAAAGGAAGGGAAAGCTAGAAAAAGTAAAAGAGAAAAGCAAGAAGGAAAGATAGAGAAAATAAGGAGAATAAAAAGAATAGGAAAAGACGAAAAGTAAAGCAGAGATCAAAGACTAGTACCCAAAATGTAGATTTGATATCCCTAGTGTGAGTCCTTATTTGTTTTTTTTATCCATTTCCCCTATTTTTCCTCTTGAGCCCTAAGTGGGATTTTGGTGATTTGGACAAGATTAGGCTTGATTGAAGGGTGTTTAGGCATGATTGGAAGTTGGGCATTGATGTAAAAGTGTTGTTGGTCTGACTTAGTGTTTTTAGGAGTGATTGGGAGGTTTAGGAACAATTATGGGTTCGAGAGAACCCAAATTGTAAGGTGTAGTTTTTGTCGCAAGGCTTAAGCGATAATTTTTTTTAGCTTAAGTGAGATAATTTTTAGCTTAAGCTGCCTCTTGGTATCAGAGCTGGTAGTTTAGCTTAAGCGAGATATTTTCTAGTTTAAGCGTGAAATTTCACTTAAGTGAGGAAAAAGTCTGGTTTGAGTGAAGATTCTTCCTAAGAGTATATATGAGAGTATGACTTAACGAGAATGAGCCTATAGAATACAATAAGAGATTTTGATAGAAGGTGCTTAAAATGTTTATCATAATATTTGTTGTTTTATGGAAACTAGTTGGCAACGATAGATTTAGAATTTTTTTTAGTGGGGTAAAAAATAGTTTAATATTTTCTTAAACAAAAAATTATGTAAGCTTTATTAAAAATGGTAATAAAAAATTAAAGACAGTAAAATTTAAAAAAATAAAATGGATAAAATTAGTATCAATTTATTCTCTGTTTTATTTTTTTTTTACAACTATTTATATTCATCTTATTAAACAAATTATCTTGTGGAGACAAAATATATTTTTTAGGGGCAAAATTTTTTTTATTACATATATATAAATAGATAAATAATTCTTGCGGGGGCAATTACCCCCCACAATGGTGTATGTGCATTCGCCAATGCTACTTGGTGATTGAATAATAATGTTGTGGCATGTTGATGTTCATAAATGTACATATATAAGAGAACATTTGTATAATCTGATTTTTGTTATACTTTTCTGGTTATTATATGCCTCATTTTTTAAATGTATAAAGTTTAGTTTTATTCCCCTTCCCTTGTTTGGAATTTATTTAAGTTATGTGCATGAATGAGTCCAATTTAGGGATATTATGTAATTACATTGTAAAAAGATATTATGCTAGATAAAGAAGTGATGTGCACCCTAATGGACAATTTTAAAAAAGAAAGTGTTATGCACATTTTTATCTAATGTCATATTGAACTAAGATTCTAGTTAGTAGTTAAAAGATAATGATATTTAGGTGTTTTAAAGTATTAGTGGCCTTAGAGATGATTAAGGTAATCAATTCTAGATACTTAATTAAATGTTAAGGTATGATTCAAGGACATGAAAATAATAATGAGATGGGATAATAGTTGTGAGATAGACTGTTTAAGAAAAGAAAATGAATCTTAAAAAAAAAAAAAGAAATCATGAGAGTTAAAAAAATGATTTATGAAATAGAAAGTCAACCTAAAAATTTTAAAACATTCACTTATATATTATATCTCATTCGTTCTAATTGCATGTTTTTACAAGTTAAACAAGTGAACATGCTCAAAGGAAGAGCTTGAAACATGAAGTTGCTTGCATATGAAAGAATATGTTCATAATTTTGTATCTCCCAATATATGAAAGTTAATTTATGTTTAGGTATTTTTCTTATGTTTTATACGACACATATAAGTGTTAAAGAACTTTGTATAATATTCTTTATGGTGTTATTTTAATTATCAGCAAAATTAATAATATTCTACATCAATTACACAATAGAAAAATAAAAAATCAACCCTCGCGTGATTACGTGAACAACGTCAAGGACATGCTTGAAAAAATTATTGAGAATCTTAAGTGATAAAATTACGTGAACACATACTTAAATCAGAAGCAGTTTTCCTGGACCTGATAATCGCAATGATTCAAGTAACACATGAGAATCTTAAGACATCTTGAAAGAGTACCCATGCTTATATAGGTCCAAGAAGATTCAAACCCAGACTTATACAGAAGGCAAAAATCTTCTTTCACATGCTTTGATCATCTCATGTGTCAACATCCTGTTGGGATTTGCACTATTAAATTATGTAGTACATAATTTTTTAAAAAAATGATACTAAATATTTTCATGATGTAATTTAAGGAATTACAAGTAAAAAAAATATTCTAAAAAATATTGTTAATATACTTCTACTGTATTCTTAATAAAAGAAGTATTTTTTTTTAATTTTTTAAAATTATTCTTAAGACACGTGTTAACAGAACCTTAAAAAAGAATTACTTGGAGATGGGAACAAAATATCTTAATTTTTAACAATTATTCTCACTAATTGTTTATTAAGAATAATTTTCCTCGTAGAACCTAAACAATCTAAATTGTCTACGTGACTTTAAAAATCAAGAGGCAAAATAGAAAAGCTTATTATGCGACTCCAAAAATTAAGAGACTAATTAGAAAACTAATGATATTTAAAAGGATCTAATAGAAAATTGGTGATATTTTAAAGGATGAAAATTGAAAAACACATTTCAGCCAAAGAAAATATTACAAGCTAGAAAGAAGGGAAGTAAAAAGAAAAAAGAAAACCACATAAAAAAAGAAGAAGTAAAACTAATGTGAAGCATAATGAAACTTTTGGTTCAACAACTAATGACCTACCACAAACTCTACTCTCAATGTTCTAACACATCTGACCCCAAAAAGTTGCTCAACTTTGTCTCAAGAGGAGAGGGTCTATGACAGTATTAATGGAATGCAACAGAAGAATTATGTATATAATCATTGCAATGAAACCAGCTATTAAAGCTCTTGTCACTTGATCACAATATTTGGGGACTGAGCCACATATTGGTAGCCAACCTGCATCACTGTTTCCTTTCTTTCCCACCTGAGCTATAGCCAAAGATGCAGAGAAGCTTGAGACGACTAACATGGTGAACAGCTACACATAAAATGAACCAGTTGATAACACTTGTTAAAATTTGACTCATCATCTATAATATGAAGTGCTAATATTATAAAATAAAATATTTGTCCATATTAATATAATCTCATTTGGTGAGATGATAAGTAACATAGATCATACAATGTCATTTAGTTCGATTAACATGTATATTAAATTTTCAAAATACTAAAATTTATTTTCAGAATTTCGAATCAAACGATTATTACTTGGCAATTTATAATACATCTATCCTCTAGGGAAGCCAACTCCTCCAAGTGAATAGTCCAATTCAATCTTTAGTTTAATGATTTATGATGTAAAATGTCAGCTCAAGGTGTAATCATATATGGATTAGTGTTGGGAAAACTCGGACTTTCCCACTTCGTGAAGTTAAGATAGACACTTAATAATTAAAGGTAGTAATGGGAACACACGATTATCATTCTCCAATATGCAGATTCTTCTACTATACAAAGTGATAGTAGGGTTACAAGGATGTGTTTACAAAATTGACTACTCTATGGTGGCTCACTCAAGCTTGAGGATAGAGACTTTTCAAGCTATTTATCTTCTCTCTCAAAGAGGCTCTTTCCCACTCTAAGAAGTGGATTCACTCTTTTTTGTCTTAGATGGATAGGAATGAAGGCTCCTACCCTTATTTATACTACTCCACCTCACAATGAATGGTGGAGATTACTTGTATCTTAGGTGGAGATGAATTCTCTAAG
>NC_038242.2:47762952-47815007 GCF_000004515.6 Glycine max
TTCTGCACTTTTCCAGAAAGTTCTAGAATTTTCTAGAACCTCTCCAATTAAGGAGGGATCCCAATAATTAGAGAACCCTGAAATTGGTTGAGTGAAGAAAAATATGGTCTCACATCATCTGACACGTAGAAGGTTCAAATATTCACTCATCTCGTTTCCTTGGGTGAGGTAAGTGGAAGAATATTTGTAAGTATTTTTTAATCCGAACTCCCGAAGGCTTACCCTGTCTTGGAAGAGGGGCACCATGTTGTTCTAAATTTTTAACTAAAAAAAAATAAAATGGATTGGAGTTTCTTTCCTTCAATTTCGAAAGAGATGAAATATTTAATTCATGACAAAATTCAAGATTTTTCTTAGTATTTTATGCTTTTTTATGCGAGTTTGATTATGGGTTGGATGCTATTGATTAATCACACTAATGTATTGCATGTGCACTTGAGACACACAACTAACATAAAAAAGAGGTTTTAGAGCATTTACCAAATCCAAGGCCACCACTAATTTCCATAGCAAGCTTTTTGCAGGAAGAAAGAGCACCAAAAATCCATAGACAGTGATAACAGAATATGCAGTCACAAAGTACCTAGATAGAATTTTTTTTAATCAGTTTTCACCATTAAGGAAACTAAAAATTTGTTGAACAAAAATGATTAAAATTACACGCACCAGAAGACACTTACTTGAAGGCAGGGGAATTGGTGTATTTTGCTTCAAAGGTCACTGTGAAGATGGTAGCTGTCTCATGGCTAGTAGCCATCAAAATCACCGCTGCAAGCGTTGCCAAGAAGACCAAGAACCTTAACAGAAGATGGCATGCCTTCCTAGTCTTGTCCATGGATTCCACAAAAAAAACCAAAGAGTAAAAAGTTGGTGCAATGAAACTCTTCAAGGATATGGTTAAATTTAAAAATGAAGTGTTGAAATTTCAAGGATGCTGAGGGAGTTAGGAAAGAAAACAATAGGGTAGTAATGCACTGAAATTATAGTACATCTTTGTGTTGTGTTAGGTGAAATTCTTATATGTCTCCTCACAGTTTATGCCACCGTCTTGTAACATTTTTTTTTCTTCTAGTTTTGCTGCTGTGTCCCCCTTCTTCCGAGGAGTGCATGTAATTATATAAGCAATTCCAATTTTATCTTGGTATTTGCACTTGATCAAGTTATGTGTTACAAAGGTAATTGTAGGCTTATTCTAATTTACTTAATCAAAGCAATAAAGTAGATAAAAGAGAACCAATATAAATTCCATTCATTTCTTATTCATTCTTGCCCTAAAGGAGAAATACATTTATATAAATCTAATTAATATTAATCAATAGATATTATTCATTTATGTGACAACATCTAATTATTTATAATAAAAATAAAAATAATAATACAAATATAAATTATATTTTATATAATCTCTTAGCCATTTAATTTTGAGAGTGTATTTGAGTCTTATTCTCATCCTAATATTATGTGTACAGAGAAAAAGTTATATTAGTTTTTATGTCCTTTTCAGTTTCATTTACTTCTTTGCATGAATAATATTTAGTAAGATACCAAATAAAGCAGGTGAAAATTTTCCAACCTAAACACAAAGCTAAATTGTTTTAATATTCTTATTGTGTCCTTTCTTTTGTGTCTTTTTGTTTTCCTTTCAATTGGTTCACTTAGCAAGAAAGGTTGCTCCCTTTTCAGCAGTCAACACTTGCTGCTTCTCGACAGTAATGTTAATTTCTAGCACTGTTTGGTACCAAAAAAACTGTGCAAAAAGTGACCAAGGCGTTAATTTGAGTAATTTGGTTTTACATTACCATTCACGCGGTAGAAGTAGAAGAAAATTCCAATTAAATTTACGTGTGAGAATTTTGTATTATATACATATATATTTACAGATTGTTTGCTAAAAAATTTCCATATCAATAACAAAATTTAAATTTACATTCTTATAAAATATGAGTTTATTTTTATGATGTAGCATTGTTTTATGGGCATTGTGCTCCAACACTTGGTAGAAGGCACCGTTCATCATCAGATTTCCGACCAAAATTCTTAACATCATAGCAGCTTCATCAGAGGCTTAGTTTTCTTTACCAGGAAGGTTATAAAGTTGGTTGAAGGATAAAAGAAGATGAAAGAGAAAAAAAGGTTCTACATTTGATTTCTCCACTAATAAAACACTAACAATTACTAATTAAAATTTGTAAAAAACAAAATACTGGGGAGAAATTTGTAAAAAACAAGTTAATTTTAAAAATAATTTAATAATAAACTAATTTTTAAATTTTATAATTTAATATCAATTTAATTCTAAAAAATATAATTTTTAAACTTTATAACATCATACATTTAGCAATTAACACTTATTTATTGTTCTTATTACACATTCAAAAATTAAATTTATATTTTTTTCATTTTTAAAAAACTAATTTGTCACACCATCTTACATCTTGTGAACCAATTTGACTGTTAAAATGATCTTTTAACCTATAGTGTCTTATGTCGATGAACCCAATCCCAAATCTCACAAATGCTATCGGTACCCATCAGGATTGCTATTGCTACTTCTTCAATCTTCATCGAGAAGAGTCTTCCAACACAACATCATCCCAAGAATAATCGCAACAATAACCCACAACACTTCCCACCTCACCTCTCTCAAATTCAACCCTCTACGCGCCTTCCTCCCCTTCACCTCACGCCCCTCCACCCCTGTATCCCTCTTCATCGGCATTGTGGAGGAAATGGGCACCATCAAGCATCTTGGCACCTCCCCACATGGCAGCTTCGACCTCAAAATCACGGCCTCCACCGCCCTCCATGGTGTCAACCTCGGTGACAACATCGTCGTCAACGATACGTGCCTCACCGTCACAGAATTCGACGTCAAAGTCTTTGACTTCATGGTGGGGATGTTGCCGGAGACGCTTCGGAAAACCTCCCTCTCGAAATTAGAACCTGATACGACGGTGAACCTGGAGCGGGCGATTATCCAATCGAGTCGCATGGGCGAGCAATTCGATATAATATTAATAGTGAATAACAAAATCTATAAATAAATTAATGATAATATGAAAGAACATGAATTGAATTTGGAGAAAAAAATAGTTTCTGGAAAATTCTCCTTGTGCAATATTGTGCATTGATCAATCAATCAAAAAAGATTACAAGAGTTGCTATATATACAAGCAAAGCTATGGTTAGGAAGATAACTAATTAACTAACTAAGAAGGTAAGTCAATAACTAACTAACAGAATGAGTTATTAACTAAAAGACTAAAAAGAAATACAAATGACAGAGAAATCATCTAATCCTAATACCCCCTCTCAAGGTGGGCAATGTATATCAGCAAGTTGATATCTAGAAGGAACATGAGACAAGAGAATGAGGCCTTCATGAATCTTGATTCGAATCAAATGATAATCCACTTTAATGTGCTTTGTTCTCTCATGAAAAGATGAATTCTTTGCAAGCTGAATTGTAGATTCATTATCAGAAAAAATGCAAAAAGGAACAAGAATGGAGAGATGAAGATTATCACAAAGATACTTTATCCATTGTAATTCAGAGGCAAGAGAAGCAAGAACTCTATACTCAGGTTCAATAGAGCTCCTGGAAACTGTTGATTGCTTCTTAGCCTTCCAAGAGATCAAGGAATTACCAAGAAAAATACAATAGCCAGTGACTGACTTGTGACTAACTAGGACATGTAGCCCAATCAGGATTAGAGAAAGTTTGGATCTTCAAGTCATTATCAACAGGATAAAAAAGACCTAAGCCTGGAGCACCTATCAAATATCTCAAAATTCTTAAGGTAGCTTGTAAGTGAGGAGTTCTAGGCTTGGAACCAAACTGACTGACTTATTGCACAACAAAAACAATGTTTGGTCGGGTATTAGTTAAGTAAAGAAGTCTTCCAATAAGCCTCTTGAAAGAAGTGACATCCTCTAGAAGATCTCCCTCATCAGAGTTTAATCTAATAGAAGCATTGGCAGGAGAATTGGCTGGTTTGCAACCAGTAAGACCAAATTTAGAGAGTATTTCTAAGCAATACTTTCTCTGATTCAAAATCAAGCCAGTCTTAGATCGTGCAACCTCAAAGCCCAAGAAAAACTTTAAATCACCCAAATCTTTAATGTGAAACTGATCATGAAGCTGTTGTTTGACTGCATTGATTTCAACTAGACTATTTCTAGTAAGGACAACATCATCAACATAAACTAATAATGTTGTAAAGGAAGACGAAGTTTGCTTAACAAACAAGGAATAATCTAAAGTGTTTTGAACATAGCCAAGTTGAAGAAGGGAAAAAGTCAACTTCTGATTCCATTTCCTACTTGCTTGTTTGAGGCCATACAATGATTTCTGCAGCTTACATACAAGATTAGGATTAGAAATGGGCATACCAGGGGGAGGCTTCATGTAAACCTCCTCATAAAGGTCTCCATGTAAAAAGGCATTATCCACATCAAGCTGCCGAAGAAACCAATTATTTGCAACAACAACAGATAAGAGAAATCGTACAATGCTCAATTTGGCAACTGGGGGAAAAGTTTCAAAGAAATCAACCCATTCTATTTGAGTGAAACCCTGAGCTACCAACCTAGCTTTATATCTTTCCACGGTACCATCTGCTTTGTACTTAACTTTGTAAACCCATCTGCAACCCACAATAGGTTTGCCTGAAGGAAGTTGAACCAAAGACCAAGTGTTGTTAGCCTGAAGAGCCTGCAATTATGTCATCATAGCTTCTTTCCAGCAATCAAGCTTGTTGGCCTCTTTGAAGGAATGAGGCTCAGAATGAGCAGATATAGACATGCAAAAAGAATATGATTAGTAGAACATTTAGAATAAGAAAGAATAGATTGCAAAGGATAAGGAGTTGTAGAATGAGTAGAAGTAGAATGAGAAGAAATATTGCCACAGTGGTAATCAAACAAATAGCTACGAGGATTCTTGAGTCTAGTAGAAAATCTTATAGAACCTACGGTGATTGGAAGTGTATCATTGTGAGGAATAGATTCAGTAAAAGAAATGGACAAAGGGTCTATTACATGATTCTGATTAGACAAATGTTGATGAAAATCTTGAGTTTGAGTAGAAATATCAACATCAACAAGGGAATCAAAATTAGACAAATAAATAGAAACACCATTGAAAGTTCCATGATTAGTGTTGTCAATAGCAAAAGAAAAAACTTTCTCATAGAAAATCACATTTCTTGAAACAATAAAGGAATGAGAATGAAGATTAAAGAGAAGATAACCTTTTGTACCAGCCTTGTAACCAATGAAAATGCACTTGGAAGCCCTTTTATCAAACTTAGTTATGCCTGAATCCAAAGTGTGAGCAAAAACCAAACAACCAAAAGTTATGAGGTTTGAGAAATCATGTTTAGAACCAAAAAGAAGTTCAAAAGGAGTTTTGTTATGAAGTAAAAAAGAGGATGGTAACCCATTGATAATATAGACAACATGTCTAATAGCATAAGACCAAAAATGAATAAGGAGTTTAGATTGAAATAACAAAGCATGACCAACATTTAAAAGATGTTGGTGTTTTCTCTCAGCAATACCATTCTGCTGAGGAGTCTCAGGGCAAGAGGTCTCATGAAAGATGACATGGGAGTTGAGAAAATCAGTTAAAAAAAATTCCCTACCATTATCTGATCTTAATTTCTTCAATTTAACTGCAAACTGATTTTGAATGAAAAGTATAAAATTTGGAAGAACAATTTTAACCTCAGCTTTAGTCTTTAATAAATAGATCCAAGTGAATCTATTGAAGTCATCAACAACAGTTAACAAATATCTATGACCTTCAAAGGAAGGAACAAAATAGGGACCCTAAATATCAACTTGAATTAAGTCAAAAAACATTGAACTAACAACAGTATTAAGTGAAAAGGGCAACTTCTTTTGTTTAGCATAATGGCAAGTATCACAAAACCTAATAGAATCAAATGAAATTTCATTGTATTGAGAACATAGCTGTTGCAAAAATTTATTTGAGGTATGGCCTAGTCTAGAATGCCATAACATGGAACTATCAGTAGAATTTACAATAGAATCTGTAATAGAATTTTTTTCCAAAACAATACAAGAATCTCTAAAAAAAGAAAAAGACTTCAAATCACTGGAATCCTGCAGATGAAAAAGACCATGGTGTTTCTTAGCTACTCCAATCATTTTGAAGTTGGAGTTCTGCACAATGAGACAAAAGGATTTACAAAAAATAACTTAGCAATCAATGGTATGAAGCAGTTTAGAAATGGAAACTAAATGAATAGAAAAATTGGGAATATACAGAACATTCTTCAAAAGCAAATCACCTAAGTGAATATCACCAGCAAAGAAAGCAGTAACAGAACTATCGTTAGGAAGTCTAACATGAATAGGTTTGATTTTCTTAAGAAAGGAAAATGAAGATTTATTAGGACATATGTGATCTGTGGCACCACTATCAAGAATCCAGAGAGAAGGGTCAATACCTGACTGATTAACTACAGAATGCTGAATGTGATTAACAAAAGTAGAAGAATCCTTGGTCTATTGAAGAAGAGCTATAATGGCATTGTACTGGTCTTTGGACAAACGAAACTGATCTCGGGTTCAACTATCCTCCAAAGTAGCAGTTTGTGAAGTTATATCAGAATCTACTTCAGCCAAGCTAGCAGAAGACTTGAAATTTGAAGAGCCTCCTTTACCATGATTTCTATAACCAACAGGAAATCCATGCTTGAAAAAGCATGTTTCAACAATATGGTTGGTTTTTTCACAATGAGTACAAAGATTATTGCCTTTAGGTCCTTTACCAGAATTACTAAGAACCTTGTGATTATTGGAAAAACTTTTATTGGAGGAGGTGACATTGGTATTGTCATTGACTGAGGAAAAAGCAACAGTATCCATAGGTGATTGTGAAGTAAAATCACTAAAAACTCTCTTTCATGCTGAAGCACAAGAGAAAATTTTTTAACCAAGGAAGGCATAGGTTCCATAAGCATGACAGGTGCATAGACATCATTGAGGCCACACAAAAAATGAATCACACAGTCATCTTCACGTTCTTTCTTGAGTTTGGAAGTCAGCCCACAAGAACAAGAACTAGAACATATACACAGCAAGAAACATCTATACAATTCTAGTTCTTTCCACATAATCTTTAGACGGGTATAGTACTCAGAAATGCTTGAGTTACCTTGCTTACAATTCTGAATTTGATCTTGAAGATCAGCAATGCGAAAATCGATCTTTGAGATATTTCCAGATTTCAAAAGCTGAATCCATCCACATTATCGATTGCTTGATAGCAAGACTCATGGAACGAGTGAGCCATGACATCACCTTGCGATTGCAACGCCGCCAAGCTTCATGCATTGGATCTGTCGGTGGAGGACAAGGAAGTGTGCCAAAAAGAAAATGCTCTTTGTTCTTGGATTCAAGCGCCATAACCATATCACGTTCCCATTGATGAAAATTGCTTTGTGTGAGTGGTGGCGAAACAAGAACAACGATAGGATTTTCTCCAGGATGAAGAAAATATAGATTGGCAGGATTAACAAGGTAATCAGAGGTTGAATGCTGATTGTTAACAGCCATGATCGATCAAGAAAAGCAAGAAAAATCGAAAATGAAACTGAATTTCAGATGAACAAACGCGGAAGGATGAACAAAAAAGGCTTCGTGTATAAGGATGATACTATGAAAGAAACTAAACTGAATTTGGAGAAAAAAAAATTTTAAAAAATTCTCCTTGTGCCATATTATACATTGATCAATCAATCAAAAAATATTACAAGAATTGTTATATATACAAGAAAAGTTATTATTAGGAAGATAACTAACTAACTAAGAAGAGGTAAAACAATAACTAACTAACAAAATTAGTTATTAACTAAAAGATTAAAAAGAAATACAAGAGAAATCATCTAATCCTAATATAATATAAAATTAATTTTATAAAATAAATATTCTTTTACTTTTATTTATTGTTTTTTCTTGTTTGTGTGTTTGTGTAAAAGAACCTAGTACTGCTGTAATTTTGGGACTGACGATGTAACATTTATGTTCATCACGGGAATGAGTCGGTGGGGAAACTCTCGACTTTGTTGAGCTTATGTGGTGTGTGTTTCTTTATTCTTGTGTGTCTGTTTGTCTTATAGATTTTGACAAATAAGTAGGAATGAATGATTTATACAAGTCTATGTGCGAAGGAGGGAATAGACATCAAGTGACTATCAGACCGTGTGGTCAAGCTTTTAAATGATGGTCTTGTGCTGATTGAACTGTTGTTAAGTGTTATGATCTAGCACAGGGGAGCCTCTATGTGCTTCTCAAGAGCCTCCTGGTTGACCTTCATGTTGATCCTATCTGAGCCAATGCTCTGATACGAGTCTCATAATAGATTGTTAGGGATTAGGCATACTTAGAGTCTAGAACTCTGTTGGCTTTTATTGTCCTCTGTTGATAAAGTAGGTTGATATGATGTGATCATCTTCTTTGTGATAGGGTCTTTATCTTCTGGCAGAATAATAGGGGTCAAAGTTAAGTTATTTCTTATTTGGTAGAGATGCAATTGTGTTGGGAGCCGTTCATGGCTTTATATCTGACTGGGATCTGAAGGGGAAATTGGACCTCAATTGACCTGGGCCGAGCCAGGTCCAAAACATATATATGGTTATGACTTATCAACATTGATTCTTGTGACTCTAGTGTTGTTAAATAGCGGCCATGGTGCCGCCGTGGTGGAATGGCGTGGTGGATTTTTTGCCAACCACCATAGTCTTTTGAAGGGAGGCCTGCCATGGCAGTTCCATAAGGTGCAATGGGGTGTTCGTATGGTGGAATTTCGGCCTTCTGCCGTGTTCGCCATCCTTCATTGTTAACACTGCATGACTCACTGTTATGGATGCCCCACAAGTGAAATAACATCAATGAGATTAATAAACACTTCTAGTTCTGTTGAATAGTATAGTCACACATGATTGCTGATATTACTTTGAGTTTGAAGAGTGACTGCTCCAATGCCCTGGTAAATGTAAGGGGTAAATTATTGTGCTTGCTTTTATCATGGTCTTTTGCAGTTTGCTTAAAATGTCATTATACACTTGGTGGATTATCTCACTTTACTCTTTGAAAAGATAAAATTTTGGATGCACTTGTGGACTTTCTGTATCAGTTATTGATTAGGAAATGATGACATATGTGCAAGTTATTTATGGGGAAACTTCAATTTCCATAGTTGTCATGCTCTTGAGTTATTATCTCAGTACTTTCCCTTCTGTTGGTAAGTGTTTTTGCTGTATCGCATTGAGAAGGACTGGGACATTTGGGTTCTTCAAGAAAGAATTAAAGATTCACTCTTCAAATATTCATTAATCTGATCCAGTTTCTATCTTTATGTGACTGAATATTGAATTATTGATTCTGCTTAATCTCTGTGCCTTAAGTTGTCTAATTCTTTAATTAGCACCGCAGATGATGATGCTTGTACTGCTCTTGATACTCCAAGTGAAGCTCAATGAGATTAAAAGATAATAATACTTGATCTGTTTTGCATTTCAGCACCATTATTTTTATGTTTATAAAACTGCCAGAACCTTCAGGGTTGGTTGATAAACATGTCTGGGATGATGTGATTGCACCTTGTTCTTTTATTTAAACCCTCCATGTATTGAGCTCAGGACACGCATGTTTTGAGAGGTTGAGTGAGCAACTATTGGAAGTAGTTTTTCGTGTACACTTTTTTCCTTCCTATTCTCCTCTAGGACAACCACACTTGGATGAATTTCAGTGGCATTTATCTTTCACAGTTTCGCGGGGATATTATTTTATCTTGTATTTTGAGCAAACTTGTATTTTTCCTGTTGATTGTGGCTTGGCTAATCTGCAAACCCAGGATTTTTTTTCCTTGAAGCTTCTTTTTTGTCATGTTTACTGACCATATGAAGCAACAACTTTGTAACTATGCAGAAATGCATGAGAATGAGTACCTGTTCCTTGTCCCTTTTCTTTTCTAGACTCATTATCCAATAGTACTCGTCACAGTAGACTCTGACTTATTTTGAGTTTTAGATTCATTGGATAAAATTCTTGCAGTGCTTATTTTTTTCATTCAAAGTTCTAAAAAGCATAAGGAGAATCAAGCTTATTGTCACTTGGACTAAGGTTGGTATGATGAGTACTTGAATAGCAAGTTCCATTTGGAAATATGAAAAGCAGTTTTATATTAAGATAAAAAATTTGAATCAAACGCTGCAATGGTAAAGTATTACCACTCCAAAGGCCCATTTGAGAATGAATGTTGAATGTATTATCATTGTGAGGGTTGCTTCTTGTACTGCCTGTAAATTTTATATTTTTTTTGCAAAAATATAAAACACTGTTTTTAGTGTAAAACATTGTGAAGGTTGCTAGTTTTTGTATTTTTTATGCAAAATAAATAGAATTTAATTTTTTATGCATTTGATTTGATATTTTGATACATTAATGCACAACCAAATTTGTTTATGTTGTTAAAAAAATAACAATTTATTTTTCATGCGGTAAGAAGAGTAAAAGGACAAGTGCGAATAGCAATATTTATCATTGTTCGTATTTGGGGCCCAAAATTTAAAGTCCAAAATACTCACGATATTGGGCTAATAAAGACAACTAGTTTGTCACGTACCTAAATGCTTTCTGTCTAATCATTTTTCAATGTCCCATTCTGCTTTGTCTTTTAGAATTCTTCCCTTATTATTGCTTGGAATTTTTGAAGGGAGATCATAGAAACAGTAGGTCCTCGATGTTCTGTTGGTTTGGATGAGAAATGAAATAAGAAAAGGGAAAAAAAAATAAGAGGATGAGAAATAGAGTAGATATAAGGTGAAAAAGATGTATTATTTCTACGGGTAAATATAGGAGAAAGAATGAAAAAAAAAAAAGGTTTTCTACCTATTTGGATAGATAAAAAAGTAATAATAAATTTAATTTAATAAAAATGAAAATATTTTTTCTTCTAATAAAAAATGTAATTTAAATTTGTATATTTAAATTATATAAAATATTATTTAGCATTAAAAGTCATTAAAACAAAAGATCCTCTCACTTTGTAGTTCCCTTATCTCCCCATGAAGCAAAGAAACAAACACTGTTAATAAAGTTTAACCGGTTAGCTGAACGTGAACTCAAAAATAAAAAAGAACTCAGAGCATTGGAACTAACTTATAATTGAACCATTTACCGGTGCAACTCAGAACACAAAGATAAACCAATTAAGACATAAGTTCATCAATAAAAAATATATTTTCTTTTAATTTTTATAAAAATTACATTTATTAGAAAAAAAGTTATATATATCAACAAAAATATTTAATATATTTTTTATTTAAAATAAAATATTTATCTTAAAATTTATTTTAATTCTTACTTATCGTTAGAATTTACGGAAGTGATGGTGAAGGGGGATGAGATATATATGCACTGATCCCCTCTTGAATGGATGATCAATCTCTCGATTGTTGCGTATCAACCACCTAAGTTTTACTATTTCTGATCGCATGACATGTCCCAAGTTAAAAAAAAAAAAAATAGTCAAACTAGAAAATTTCCACATGCAGTGTTTCTAACTGAAAAAGAAAAGAAAAATATTTATATACAAGGGATGAGAAAATGATAATTTAATACGGAAAAATCTATGATATGACGCACAAACACAAATAATCCAATTCATTCACTAAAATGTGAAGCAATACAAAATTAATTCTTAAAGATAAAAAATATAAAATTTAATTTTTAAATATGTAAAGAGTGTAATAAATTAGTTATGTTATTAGATTTGTGAGAACATTCTATTATTAAGTTATAATATTTAATGATTAATTTGATAATAAATTATAATTTTATGATTAATTTGATATTAAATTAAAAAATTTAGAGATTAAATTGCCATTGAATTATTTGTCGAACTAATTTATCATACTTTTTACATATTTAAGAAATAAATCTAACTCTTTCATTTTTCAAGATTAATTTATCTTAAAAACAAATTTAATTATTTATCATTTTTAAAACTATAGTCTGTGTGTTCTAAACTAGGAACAATTTTTTTCTCTAACACCAATAAATTATTATAGTCATAATTCCTCCAAAGCACAGGTCTGGTCTATCAAAGGAAAAAAAAATCTACCTCACCCAAACACCATGCATAAATATAAAAATACATTTTTTAAAAGTAAATTAATTTTATGCTATAGATATAAATATATTTCATAAATATTATAATTATAATTAATTTTATTTAGAATTTAATAATTATGCATTGTGAGTCAAACAATAAAAGAAAATGTCATTGTTATAATTTTATTAAGGAAATCTAATTCAGTTTATTGAGTAGAGTGAAATATGAGTGTTATAAATCTCTTGTGAAATCAAACCATGTTTAATTTTTACGAATAAGAGGTATATTCTCTTTAGATTTATTATTATAGTTACCGGCAGAGTTAATTTTAAAAGTAAAACTAACTTGCTAAACACATGGAAATTAAATTGATTATTTTGGCTTCTCCGGAATTTTGGAAGGAACCGAACTATCGTGTAATGCACACACAAAATGTCACGAACGTGATTTTCCACCTATGAGGATTAAAGAACAAATGAACAATGTAGTTGAAAATGTTGGATGTATATTAAGATCTTTATCATCTTTCCTGCAGAGTAAAGAAAGTAAACGTAACAAAAGTGCTCTTAATTATTTGTCCCAAGATTGCGTTGCGTATGCTATTCTTTCTTTTCTCGACATTGACTTGGAAATTTAACTTTAACAGAGACCAATTCCTTTTTGGGTGCTAAACGACTGTGTCACCACTTTCTTCACGCCTTTACAAGTCCACCATTACAACTACATTATGCCACATTCATCACCCATTCAATTTGTATTAAGTGACTAATGCCACAGGTTATTTCTTACATGGATCAGCCACTCATCCAACATCTATATAGTTCATCAAATCAAGTGTAACATTTGGCAATAAGAGTGTATGTTTCTTCTAACAATAAAAATCGTAAGAATGTGTTTGGATGGAGGAATTTAAAATTTTGAGAAATTTTAAATTTTAAGATCGAATCTTAAATATTTCAATTGAAATTCTTTTATTTTTAAAATTTTGTATTTAGATAAAAAAAATTAAAATTATGAGGATGAAAAAAAATATGATTGATATGCTAATTATACATGTTCCTCTAAGCTCACACCAAATCAATATTTTACGAGTTCAGACGATGTGTTTTTTTTTAAAAAAAAAAACTAAAAATTTCAATTTCTCACCTTTTAAAAGAAAATTGAAATTTTAAATTTTTAATTATTTAAAATTCCAAAATTTTAAATTCTTAAAAAAAACATTTGAATAATAAATTCTAAGTGACAGAAATTGAAATTCTCATTGCTTTCCTCACTCTAAAGCCCTTTGAGACCCCTAAATGTACGAATGCATGAAAACAACAAAAGACACACCACCTTGTGACATGTTATAAGGACATAGGCTCAGACACATGGCATCAACGTACAAAGAGCACACCACTTTTTGGCATGTCAAGATTTCAAGTGCTACCATGAACACACGTAACCATAGAGTGACAAGGCACCACAACTTGTCAAAGGGTGGATCACCAACATTGCTATCTTAGCATCTTCACTTTTATAGGACACCATGATATAAAGAGATCCAATATCCTTCTTAATTCTTATTACACCAAGATTTACGCATTTGGGAAAAGGGTTGTTGAAGATTCTTGAGTCCTCTTCTGGCTTTAGAACTCCTCAATAAGTGATATTATCTAGTGTGAACATCCCCAATATCAAATGTTTAAGCTCCATAAATAATAGAATTTGATATGCAAAATTGTCTTCAAGCTATTAGCATAAAGTAATAAAAAAATATCAAAAATATAAAATTATTTCGCATTTACCTTTTAGACTAACTTAAAGAATTAAAAAAATGTATTTCTTTATCAATAACTTTGAAGCACCTCTTAATCTTAAAATAAGAAAAGAAAAGAAATTCATCAACTAAATTTTATGTTATCCCGATGAAAGCATTAAGAATGGACATTGAAATGCTATGTACAAGATAACTATATTATTATTATTTGTACGGGAAATGAGTGGCTTTTTATAAGGTTTCAGGAATCATTGTTACAAAAATATTTATTATAAAAATCATAAAAAATATAATTTTATGCATTCAAATAAAATTCTTTCTTTTTTTAATTTCTCAACCAATTTTCTTAAGTCACTAGCTAGTTAGCATTTGACCTTTTCTTTTACCCTTTTAAAATTTGTAAGTTGGTCACTTGAATCGTTGAGGGTAACATGGTAATTCAGCGTGACAGGGATTTGCAAAGTGGTCCACAGATACGACGGAGCCGAATATTAATTTGTTTGAACGGTAATGCTTCGTTGGCTTCATCTCTACCACTCACGCACGCTCCTTTATTGATTCTTCATGAAATATCTTCCACTCACTCCCAATTTCTTTCTCCAAATTACCCCTTCACCACCTTAAGACATCATTCATATTCTAACCAATTACACCCATTATTAATTCTACTACTCCTATTACCTCATTACTCCCTTATGAAATTAATCTTTTAGTGTTTTCTCATTAACAAGTTGACATAACTCAATTTCTTATTTTATAAAAACAAATAAAATATCTCATACATTACACAAGCTTAAAAATATATGTCAAATATAAATTCAAAAAAATATTTAATTGATAAAACATGGTTTTAATAATAATTTGTAAAACGATATAAGACCAAGAAATTAATTAATTTCTATTTCCATATCTTACAAATCCTTCATAAAAGGTAGTTTGGTAAATAAAAACAAGTGAGAAAATATGAATTACATCTTTGACATTTTAAGGTGATAAACGATTTAGTTTCTAACCTTAATTAAGGGTTCATAAAATCTGTCTTGATTCTTAAAGAATTTAAAGCGTGGAAAATGATCCATTTATTAATCTTTTAATTAAATATTGATTGAATACTTTAACATGATTAGCATGTGACCATTATTTTTTAAAAATGACCCCAATGACTTGTATGTGTTATGTTTGACTTAATTAGTTTCCATTCTTTAAAAAGTTGAATTTCAAGATTTTAAAGAGTGCAAACTGAATTTTCTCTCCCTTAAACCAAAACCGAAATACCCTGACTCCTCTTTGTCACAATCAAAGCTAGCTGTTACGGCCCTTCATAAACTCACTTCCTTCACACATAACCATTTATTTTTCCATGTAGAAATAAAACGAATAAAATCCAGCCTTCTAATGAAACAAACACACTCTAAGTTTGAATGAAGAGATTAAGGAAGAAACCATATTATATATTTTGAAAGTTAAGGATCTATATATATATATATATATATATATATATATATATATATATATATATATAAATAAATAAATGTAAAGGCCTAATTGTATGTTTGTGTAATGCTTAAAATCAATTCCTCCTAATGTAACACATATCAGATATTTCAATGTAAGATCTATGACTGAGATTTGAGCACACATTCTAATTACATTTTTGAAATTTAATTTTATGAAAATTAGTTGGCTTGACTTTTTTTACCTGGATCAGATATCACGGGTATTTTCTAATTCAGTGTCAAAGATTAATTAATTTCATTTGTGATGCATGATTGTCGTGGTTGGTTTAAATAAATTTTACACACATAAAGAATTAAATACAGATTTTTTACTAAATAAATTATTCCCCCACATGTTAATGTAACGAAACTAAAGGATCCTATGACAAAATATTTGTGTTATGTATTTCATGCTTTGCTAAGGCATAAATATATACAAGATAATTACAACAAAATCTCTTAAGATTGAGTTATACAACAAATTGATTTACATGATCACAGACTAATAATACGGGATAACAATTGCTCGTAGATTCTGTTATCTCATCCTGATCACAGGTTAATAATTGCACTCAGATTCTATTATCTCCTCAAGTTGGAGCATGTAAATTACATATCCCCAACTTGCACAATAAAGAGGTGAACTAAGTGGGACCAAGAGCCTTAGTAAAAATGTCAGCTAATTGTGCATGTGTAGAAACATAAGTAGGTGTAATATTGCAGTGAGATACTTGTCGCGAATGAAGTGGCAGTCCACTTTGATGAGCTTGGTACACTCATGAAAAACCAGGTTCTTGACAATATGAAGCGCTATTTGACTGTCACAATGAAGTCGCATAGGCTGAGAATGAGAGATATTAAGACTATGGAGAATACCTTTTAACCATTTCAATTCTCCTGTTACAATTGTCATGAATCGATACTCAGCCTCAACAGAGGAGCGAGATATCATTTTTTGTTTCTTAGTTTTCCATGAAATTGGAGAAGATCCAAGTAGAACAAACCATCCGGTAAGAGACCTACAAGTTAAAGGACATCCAGTCCAATCAGAGTCACACCAACCAGATAGTTGCAGGTCACAATCCTTACACAACAAAACACCTTATCATGGATTCCCTTTCAGGTATCGAACAACACGAAGAGCAACCTCCCAATGGGTCTCTTTAAGA
This sequence comes from Glycine max, assembly GCF_000004515.6. NCBI lineage: Eukaryota > Viridiplantae > Streptophyta > Magnoliopsida > Fabales > Fabaceae > Glycine > Glycine max. The sequence goes on from NC_038242.2 coordinate 47,779,525, forward strand.
GCCCGCATAAATTGAGATAGCACATGCACACAGTATGAAAGCTCGGGTCTGGTAAAACAGAGGTAAATGAGATGACCTACTAACCACCTATACTGACCAGGATGAGGAAAAGGCAAATTTGTTGCAAGTGCTGGACAATGATTTTGTTCACTTGACACATTTGATGGCTTAGCTCCCAGAAGTCCAACTTCGGCTATAATGTCCAAAGCATATTTGGATTGATAAAGAAAGATACTCGTAGAAGATCGCGCCACTTCAACACCCAAGAAATATTTGAGGATCCCCAAGTCTTTCATGTGAAAGCAATTGCGTAAATAGGCTTTAAATTTGATGATAGCTTCATGATTATCACACGAAATGATTAGGTCATCAACATACACTAACACTACAATATGTACCTCCGGTCTTTACAAGACAAAAAAAGAATAATCAGAAAGAGATTGCTAAAATTCGTAGTGTTTTAGTTGCACACAGATTCTGTTGTCTCATCAAGATCACAAGCTAATAATACAGGATAATAATTGCACACAGATTTTGTTATCTCATCATGATCTCATTAGAAACCTTATATCACTTTAAAACAAATGAACTCTAAATGACACATGACCTAAACTAATCATAAGATCAACTAAATAGAAAAAACAATGGTCTGGTGCTACTCACTTGATGTATTCTAAATGTTTTAACAAAAAAAATAATGAAAGTTATTTTGCACACTTTGAAACTACTAGCATTAAAACCTTTGTAATGCATGGTTGTTTTTAGTATAAGAGGGAGAAAAAAAATAAAACAAAATATTTAAATTTTTAAAAAGCAAAAATAAAATGTATTAGAAAAACAAAAAAAAGTGTAAAATGTCATGTCATTGACATGTGACGATTGGATAATTTATTTTATATATAAAAGATCAATAGCTAACATGGTTGAAGTTGCAACCTTTTAATTGAAACTCCTATTATTGATGGATTGAAGAATTTGAAGGTGGAAAACATTATTGATGCTCCAAATAGATGCTAGAATTTTGATATTATTAATCAGATTTTTTGCCACAGAGATGCTCATGCAATCATGAAAATGTCATTACTGGATATTAGTGAAGATGATACTCGACTATGGAGATTTACTGGAAGTGGGGATTACACTGTTAAAAGCACTTACGACTTTATTATGGAAAAATTTGTTGATATCGAAAGCTTGAGTAAGGATGGGGATTGGTTGATGATATAGAAGCTTGACATTCCACCTCGTGTCAAATTGTTTTTGTGGAGGCTTTGTAGAGATTGTTTACCTACAAAGTGTGATATGAGGTCTCGTAGTGTTGAATGCTTGATGATGTGCCCCTTATGCGATGTACAAATGGAAATCTCTTCCCACACATTTCTTCAAACAATAGATGAACTTAACTAGAGCATGGATGTGTGTTCGGGATCATCATGGTAAAATTGTTGTGATTAGAACTGATTTTTATGGAGCCTTGTATGTCAGTTATAGAAGGAGAGGCTTGGGCTCTTGTTGCAGCAATTTGCTTCATAGCTGTGAGGGGCATCAAAATGTTATCTTTGTGATTTACTGCAAAACCATAGTGATAAAATCAAATGCAATGGATAATTCTGAGTTGGGTCAAATAGTCCAACATTGTTGGAATTTGCTTCTTAGTAATCCATCGTATGTCATTGGATTGCAAAGAGACAAGTTAATGACGTAATAATGTTGTCATGAGTTTGCAAGGGTGACACTATTGTTTCCTCAACGTCTTTTTGTAAGTGTAATTAAAGTTATTAAACTTGAAAGTTTACTTAAACAAAATTTCATAAATTTGTCTCGTGGACTCAACTCTGTTAAGAGTTCACTTCATAATAATTTGTAAACGTTATATTAGTGATAGAACATTAAGGGTATGATGTTATTAGAGATGAGAATTATTTGATTCGGAAACAACACTTAAAATGACTTATGTTTTGCTGACTTGTTAACTCGGTGCTAAAGTCGAGAGTCTACAAAGTTTTATTAAAATTTATCGAGTCTACCTAAAGTCTATTAAAAAAGATTTTATACATGAGTTAACTCACAAAGGATGAATGAACTCGTGAATTGATAAAAGTTAATGAATTAACTAGTTTGATAACCATATGTTTAATCATGTATTTGATTGTATTAACCAATTGGTTATGAATGAAAAAATAAATATTTTTCCGTTAAAAAAATTAACATGTCTACCTTATCATATAATTATAAATCATAGTATTCAATAAAATATTAATTTTTATAATAATTACCTTTAAAATTATATCAGAATTGATTTCTAATTAACTGAAAATTTAAAATTTTATATTGACAATACACATCTATTAAATTCTTTTTGAATTTAGTTTTTTAAAATCTGTTATTCTTTTAAAAAAAGAACAAAAATATATTTGAAATTTAAAAATGCATTACTGAATTATAAATCAATAAGATTTAAATTTCAAACATCTTGAAAGGTTAACACTGATAATGCGATGTCATCTTTAAGAAAAATCTGACAATATGATATATAACATATATTTTCTTTGCGCAATATATAAGATAAGATTATTCAATTATTATTATTTTTTTAATAAACAAAGGGTTGATATTTAGGAAAGGGAAAAAGGTAATTTGAACGAACAGGCAATGAAGAATTGCCGCGTAATTATGATCATCATCGCTATTCCTATATTACCCCTCAAAGCTGGCAAAGCATCATTATTACCCATTCTCTATATATAAGCCGTCAAACCCGTTTAAACAAACGCGCTCTTTCAATTTTCTCTCTCTTCCCCCAATTTTCCCAGAAAATTCATCCAACATTTTCTAGGCAGCCAAACACTTCCCACCATGAACAGATCCGCTCTCCTCGCTGCCTCCGTCGCCGCCGCGTCGGCCACCGCTGCTTCCCTTTCCTCCTCCGCAAAACTCTCTCTCCAGGTATTTTCTCTAAATTCCATAGTTCTTCTCTTTTTCGCCGTGATTCTGTTTCAAAACGTGGGATCTGAAACCTTTCTTACGAAAAAAATGTTTTTTTTTTTCTCGGTGAGATTGAAACGCGCGTTTGGGTTTTGCAGGACGGTGGGGCTCAGAGAGACCACGGCGGATCCTCGCCGGCGGCGAGTTCGGCGTCAACGGAGAAGTTCGCGCCGCGGTTCGACGGGTTGCGGTTCATTGAAACGCTGATTACTGCGCACAGATGAACGCGCGGTGTTCAAACGCGCTTTTGGGGTTTTTTTTTACCCTAATCTTTTTTGATCTTGCACTGTCTAGAAAATTGAGGAAAATTAAAAACGTGGGAGATGTTTTAATTTTTTTTCTAATGATGTTTTGCCATTTGGGTTTTTGGGTTGAGGAATGGAGAGAAAATTGTAACATTACGGGATTGTTACTGTTGTTGTAATTTGTTTTCAAGGTAGTTTTTTTTTACTCGTGTTGTGAGTCGTGACTATTTCTTTGTGAAATCTATGAGAGACATGAAAAAAAATGCTTTAATTGATTTATTCATTCTTCCCTTGTTTTTTTCTTCTTGTCTATGGTTCTTGTTTATGGAGATTTTGATTTGTTCATATATTTATGTTTGTGTTTAGCAATTGTTCCTTCTTTGATTCGGTAAAAACATGTTGGGGACCTGTCCCAGGCAGCTTGTGTAGATGGTGATTGATTTGGTGTTGAGGGGGCCACATGTAGTATATTCGGTGCATCATTTGATAAATGCGTTATTTTTTACACTTTGCATGGAGAAGAATAAAAAGAGAAGTTTTGAGATTTTAATTTGATCTTGAATTTGCTGTTAAAATAATTGTTAATTTAAGCGTTAATTATGTTTTCGTCTTCAATTTTCTTACAAATTTTAAATTTAGAACTTAAACAATTTTATTTTTTTTTTACTTTAAAGTCCATTTTTTTTCTCTATTAACAATTTTAGTTTTTATTGTTAAGTTACAACATGTGGATAAAATCAAATTGAACCAAATCTTATGCAAGCTGTCAAACCGATAAATAAAAAAATTGAAAATCACTTAAACAAAAAATTGCAAAAGTAAAAAAATCATATAATTTTTGTAGTTTAATTTGATTTTGTTATCAAAATTGAATCATCACATATTATAATTATATTGGTTGGTTTTATTTAATGAATGTTTAACATTATGTAATTAGTATTATTATAAATTTATAATGGTTATCTCAAAAAAAGTAAATTATAATGGTTATACTATGTGATTTATAATGTATTTCTTTTTATAATAAGCTTGTAATATTTGATTTTTGTTGTCATAATTAATAATAAGTATTAAATAATTTTATATATTTTTTGTTTTACAATCAAGATATATATTTTACTTCTAGAAGTAGTTTGATTGGACAATCACAATTTTTTTAGTAGATTGTGTTTTTAGCCATTTATTCAAATTAGTTGATGAATGATTAAAAATAAAGTTTACAAAATGAAAAAAATTACATGAGGACTAAAACTATTAACAGAAAAAAATATAGGATCAATTTTGGTTATGTTATTGCATTAAATATTTGAAGAAAAAAACTTTTTTATCTATAGTAATCTTATTTAGTTTAAACATGATTGTCTCTAGGAGAGGATATACACATTCTAAAAAATAAAAATGCTAAAAATTATATTTAGGGACTAAAAGTCAGATTATAAAAGGCTTAGGAATTAAACACATAATTAATCCTTAATCTAGTCTTTATTATTGCAAAAAAGTAAACTTAAAATATGTTGGTTTTTTTTTTATAGGAATTATGTTATAGTGTAAAATAGGCTATATAAAAAAGGACCCGAGGTATTATTAAATTAGTCTATATATTTTTTTATGTTTGGTAAATATAATTAATTTATTCTTTAACTTCAATGTATCTGTGAGTATGTAAATCAATAAGTATGAGATTATTCCAATTTAATTAGGAATTGCGTGTTTAACTTGATAATTTATCACAATTTAAATAGAAGTTAAACAAGAAAGATTAATTAGATAAGAAAACATCTAAGATTCAAAGTTGTTTAGACAAAATCAATAGACAAAAACCTTCTAGGATTGAGTGTTTGTACAATAATTTTCTAATGACCTCTTTGCCTAAGTGGTCTTATTAATTCTTTTTAAAGGTAACTTCTATTTCATGATACAAAGATATATTTAATTAAATTGACTTATATTTTCATGATAATTATGTTCAGTTATATTTTTTACGTTATTCTTTAATTTAATTGTTTAGACAAGAAAGATTAATTTTCTAGGATTAAGTGTTTGTATAATAATTTTCTAATGACCTAATTTCTTTGCCTAAGTGATCTTATTAGTTCTCTTTAAAGGTAACTTCTATTTCGTGATACAAAAATATATTTAATTAAATTAGCTTATATTTTCATGATAATTATGTTCAGTTATATTCTTTACGTTATTTTTTAATTTAATTGTTTTTTGAAGGATAAATTTTTTTTTTGTGATTTAAAGTCCAAATTTTTTACCTATGGATTCAATGTCTAGGTTTACTTTGGACTTTTTCCTACATGTTTAAGGTCATGAATAACGCTTATAAAGTGTTCATATGAATAATCAATAAAAAAAATCAAGAGAACACATCACACACAAAGACAAATAATTTTAACAATCATTATTCAATCAGGGGCTACCTCAATCATAGAAAAAGATGTTTAATCACACATTGTCATGGAGAAAATACCAAAAAGAGATAAAGAAAATTGAATCAGGAATAGGAATAAAAAAAGAGAATTGTCCAATCTTCAATCCTATGCCATCACAAAAGTATCAAGTTTGAAACCTCTAAACCTAACCTAAAAGAGGTTTTTTAAATGTTTTGGGCAGCTAGCAGTTCAAACCAACTAAAAAGCAAATAAAAAATCACAAAAATAGAAGTCTGGTTGAACTCACCCCTTTGCAGGATCACACCCTTGTGATATTCTCGTAGTGTAATAAAAACATCTTATTTTCACTCTTCAAACTCCAAATGCTCTCATTCTTTCTAAAAACATTGAAACATGAAGTGAAAACAAGGAAAATATCATAACAAGTCATTGAATGAAAAAATCAATGAAAACACATGAAATCTCACACTAATAAAGCATAAGAGAAATGTATGATGTATGTAAACCTAATTAACTATGACATGAGATGCAATGCATCAAACAACCCTAAACTCAAAGATTTATCTATCGTCAAGCAATCAATGTAACACACAAATAAACCTTGCATAATCCATCAAATTTGAGCCCAAAATAGTAGAAGTACAAGTAACAAATTAGAAATTTAGCATATAAATAACCTCAAATAAGTGCAATTAGAACATAGCAATGACCACCCCATAGACAAAACTTACATATAAATTTTGTCCTTTTTTCAAATCCGAGCTAACGTAACAATGACCACACCTTAGACATGAATATTCTGGAATAACCAAAAGTACTAGACAACATTCCCCACTACAACTTAACTTTTTTCACTAGTCTATATATGAAAGTTTAGGATCAACTGGGATCAAGGATACATGACAATCTAATCCTAATTAAGATAGAGTGATAATCACAAACTTGGATCAGGGTAATCTCGCCCAAGTTAAATGAGTACGTACAATTATTTGTAGATAACTCCAATAATCCTGAACTAATCAAAATTACATCAACATTAATTGACAGGATTTGCGTTTCTTGAATATGCCAACTATATATTGTTGATTACAGCTTGATCTTAACTATCAAATGCAGTACGGTTTGTTTCCCCACAATACATGATGTTTGAAGAAGGCACCGAAAAATTGAAATTTCGAAAAACTAGTCCTTGACTTTTATACTATTTACCACCTTGTATTAATCACCTTTAGTCATGTATGCTAATTTTGTCCATTAGCATAAAGCATATGACTAAATGAGCATTCGATGGGAATGCGATGTTGCTTCAATTCCTAGTCACCGAAAATATGATGTCCGATAGATTTAACATAAAGGTTGGAATCATACACAAAATTGTCATGGAAGGTGAAACATCCTTAGAGAATCTTATAAACATGTTGGTTAAGGTTTGGACTAGGCCAATAATAGAATTATATATAGAAACTGTTAGATAAAGGTTCTTCAACGGCCAATTTAATCTCCATGGAAACTAATGGCCACGAGAAGCTAGTACACTTGATAATGGTGTGGATGGCTGAGTGACTTATTGTCCAAAAGCTACCCAGCTCCATTATATATCAATTATTGATGTGAAATTCTTTTAGAGTATGTTTGGATAGAAAATTTTAACTGAGAAAATAATTTATCAGAGAATTTGAATTTCTGTAGTTTAGAATTAATTATTTGGATGGTTTTTTTGAAAAAATTTTGAAATTTTAAAACAGAATTTTAAACAACTAAAAATCTGGAATTTCAATTTCCTTCTAAAAGGTGAGAAATTGAAATTCTCTTCTTACAGTCTTTTTCAAGAAATACCATATGAGATTGTGGAACATCGATCGGGTCTGAGCATAGAGGAACATATATAACTAGCACACCAATCATATCTTTTCTTTTTTTTTCATTCATTTTTTTCACCCTCATAATTTTTTTTTATCCAAACATAAAATTTTAAAAATAAAAGAATTTCAATTAAAATATTTGAAATTTTTAGAATTTAAAATTTCTTAGAATTTTAAATTTCTCCGTCCAAACACACTCTTAATTCTTAGAAAATTGAAATTAACATTTCAAGAAAAAAGGTAAAATGTAATTTTGATAGTTTTAATAGAAGGATAAGCATCAAGACTCGAGTAAATGTATAGTTGATTTGAGTGATAAGTTTGATAGAAGTTTAGAAGTAAAAGTTTCCATAAAAAAAAGTTTAAAAGTGACACTTTTTTTTGTTGAGATTTTCTAGATGTCATTTTCTCCCGATAAAAAAAAAGTTTCGAGTAACGATTGAAATTAGCTAACAATAACAATCACTATCTTGATTTCCACGCGTGTTCTGAAATTTGCAATTTTTATCATACTTGAACCCATGAAGGCACTAGTGTGGACGAACAATTAAACATCTACACTACCTAATACATTTAGTAAGTAGTATAACAAAACTATTAGTCTATTATATATAAGTTGTTAAGGGAGCTCTAGAGTATATAAATGTGAGCAGAATTCTAAAATAAGTTGTCATTTGATATATATTTATTTCAGTATAAGAAACAAAATTCAATATTTTAAAATCAACATATTTATTAAATAATGTTAAGTATTTAAAATAATTTAACCTTATTTAAATTTAATTAGTATGTTCTAATTATTAATATACTAAATTGTTGTGTAACCTACATATTGCATACCCAAATTGAAGAAAAGAAAATAATAAAGAATTACTGTAGTCATGCAGAGTTAGCAAATAGACATTAAAATATAGCTGAAATGATCTATGTCTGCCGCCAAACATTCTGAATTAAGCCAAATACACAGATCCTCCATCCTTAGTCATCACCAATTCTCAATAATTGATGGAGATGAATTAAAAGTCTAATTACAGTTGATTGAATAAAATGCGAGTAAAATAAGTTCTTTTTTATAATACAAATTCAAGATCAAAACTTTAAAACTCACAGTGATAAAATTATTTATCAATCATATCATATTAGTAATTATGGCTGCATGTTTCTTCTTCTTGTTTTTTTCCTATTAATTAGTGTTCAAATTGTTTATTTATTTTGCTGAACTAGTCATCATCGAATATTAAATCTCCTTGCAACTGTGTTCATTCAAAGCTATCGTTTTAAGACAAATTTAATACTACATTTGGGTCAAATTAGACGATGAACACGAGAGTGAGATGAATATTTGTATTTCAGACCACTAATTTTCCAAGTGGTAACCCCACTTTCCTTTCACTTTGCATTCTATAATGCTCACGTATGCTATATCAGGGCATCAGCAACTGACAAATTGTAACCCCACCTTAAATCAACTTCCCCTTTTATGAAGGTGATGCTACTCATGCGCAAATGAATTTTTTATTCAATAAATTACTGATATATACCACTAATTTTTTTTTACTCTCTCATAATAGTTTAAGTTTTCAGAGGAATTTATCTGTTACATAAGCTTTTAAAATAGAAGGGTAATGATACAAATATTATTAAAGCTGAAATTCAGACAAGTCATTTATAATTGTGATTTGTCACTGTCCGTCAAAGTAAAAAAAGAAAGGAAAAAGAAAGGCAAATAGGAACTCTAGTTCTTTTACACTTGTAGAAAAAGAAAGGCAAATAGGAACTCTAGTCCTTTTACACTTGTAGTTTAGTCCTTAAATTCACTTAGGTATATGACTTAGTGTTTAAATTGATAAAAATGTTTAAATAATCCTTTGAACAAACTAATTGATAAGATTTGTTTTTTTGAGATTAAATATATTTTTCTTGAGAGATAATCTTACTTAAATTAGAAAAGATTATTACAGGTGACAAAAATTTTCTTTTTATGTATAATCGATGAGATTATAAAAGGACTAACCTGACAAGAATTTATAAAGATAAGGAGTAACTTGTATATATAAATAAACTCAATGCTGATAAACTGATTAAAATAATTTTATGAACAAATTTTTACTTACTTTTCCTTGTAAAGAAAAATGTTCAAGGAAGATTTAGAGTGCAGGGCAGAAAATCACATTTTGCACTTTGTATCTATGAAGGGAAAAAAAAAACAAAATAATGAAAGTGTAAATGATATACTTTTCTTGGCAATCCTGATCAGATCATATAAATTCGAGCATCATTTCACGTAAAGGGTGGATACAGGATTCTCACCCCAAATATCTTGGAAAGAGTGTTCAATTAATACAAGAGGGTACTTTTTCTTCAGTTTGTTCACATTTTCATCCTTTCAGAACAAGTGGAACAAGAATCCCAGGAAAGCAGAAATGGTAGCAAGTGAGAAAAAGTGAGGAGGAGCAGCCACATGAATGGTGTTGGAAGAAGTGTTGGTTGGTGTAACTTGGCTGCAATCAAGACCTTGGTTCCCTTCTTTGCACTGATTGGCAAATAGGCCAGGAGGGTATTTGCCATAGATGTTGATGTAGCTAAACATAACTGTGGCGCAATCAGTTGTCATGTCATTGACCTCATTTGAAAAAGGGCAAGCAAATTGCTTGAAAGCCTCACAGCACACTTTGGGTGGGTACTGGGGTCCCTTGCATTGGCTTGTGAGGACAGTGTAGTTCTTGTTCTCAAATTCAACTCCACAAGCTGCACACAAGTTCTCACTTTATTAGCTCAATCTTAAAAAAATTAGAGGAGATGGGGTTATAAGGTTCACTTTGATGGTTGAAGGAAGAAGGGGAAGAGAGATATGAATTCCAATCCCTTCCAATTATAAATTAATAATTAATATTTATCGATAAAAAAATAAACAAGATATTTCATATTGAAAGAAAAAAAAATTGAAAAAAAAGTTATTATCAAATTCTATAACTGTTTTACTAAGGTATTGTTTTTTTTAGTTGAAATTTATATAGATTTTATTACTTTGAAAATGAGACCAAGAAATTAAAACCCACATATTTAGTGAAATCTAGGATTTTACCCAATAAGAGAGTGAGTATTGAAATGGGAGTAAGAGTAACAGAACATGTGTTACTAACACTCCTAAAAAGAAAATATAATTTTTAGTTAATAAGCCCATTCTCTCGCTTCCTTTGACTAAAAATCCTTATAAACAAAAGCTATAATGAGATTAACCTTTTAGGAATGGTTGGGTGAAAACCTCTCCAAAACAACTATTTCATTATTCAAATTCCAAAACTGTTTTCTTCTTTAGTTTGATATGTTTTGGTTGGTGAACTACTATAAAATGAAAGCAACAAAGTGTTTTAATTTAAAATGAAGATGAAAGACAAACTAAATATACTACCGTAAAGTTCAAAACTTTTCCATAATTCCATTACAACATTGGAAAAGATTAAAGAGGATTATAAAAGTTTGCGTGGCTAATGGGTTCAGACTTCAGAGTGCACACAAGTATATCTATTCTGATAAAGAGGATTTCCCTATTTTGATAAAGACATTCTCATTAGTGGCAAAGCATTACTATGACATAGGTGAGTCATGCCTCCACTAAAACTTTTCTACTTTCTTAGTCATCAGTGAATAAGTAAATGACACCCTCAAATGTAAGTTATAAGCCTACTTTTTTCCAAAAGGAAAAATACTGATGTTTGTCTGTATTTTTATTGGTAAAATTTGCACTTCTCAGTGCTTACAAAACTCGGATTCATTTGCCTAGATATAGATTACAAGAAAATTTGTGTTATTAATAAGTGGAGGTGCTATCTCGAGACGAGAGTAATTAGAAAACTAAGTAACTAACAATTAATTATTGCTCATAAAAAAAATTTCAAGAGTAACTACTAACTAGACAATGTTTAGATAAAATTTTCTATAAGTACTTAGCCGTAAAAGAAGGAATTTTAAAAAAGTAAAACGAATTAAACTTTTTTTATAAGTTAACATTATGTATTCCAATTTTATAGAAACTCTAGTTTGACTTCTCTATAAGCTAAAATACATAAATTGATTTTAATGTATAAAAAAAAGTTTATTTATTTTATATTTTATTTTTTTATAAATATTTATAGAAAAATTTATTCAAACATGATGTTTATGAAATATTTTCTACTATAAGATATAGTTTAATTTTGTTAAATCTATTTTAAGGTAAGGATTCCTCAAAAGAGAAGAAAAACTTAAGGAGGAAAAAGGGAAGAGTTATTGAAAAGATAAGGATAGGAAGAGGGCAAGTTAAAGTTATAAAAAAAAACTATTGACACAGAGCTGGGAATTAACATTGAGTAATTCAAAGGACTAATCTCCCTGTTTTTGGTTACCTATCACCATCCAACCTTTGCATAACCCATTGTCTTCTAGCAAGGGGTCATTTTTTGGGACAACAGTTCTATAATTTTTCTTATGTACAATTTTATATGGAAAGGATGAGAAATAACATGAAAGATTACTATTATTTTTTTGCAAATAATATGCTTATGAAGATTTGGAATATCACCCTCAATACTTTGGAAAATAATCAATATCAGAGTAGGTGGAGTTTCTGAGAAGAACCTAATAAATTTCCACATACTTTAAGCATATAATCTTCTTATTCCCCATAGATGCAAAATTTTGTTTTCACTTGGAATGAACAATAAAATCAGGACCAAAAGAATTAACCTGATTTTAGGTCTTTGTACCTATTTGAAATATCATTAAGAAATAAAGAATCACATTTAGAAAGAGGAAATTATGAGCCTATTTGGGGGGTGTGTCCGTTACACACGTCTCTCCCTCATTCACATGAAAATTAGGATTTGTCAATTCTACAAAATGGAAAGAGAAAGTGTATATGCATGTTGAATAATAATAATCAAACATGCACCGTAAGTATATAACTATTAACTTCTTAAAATCATATTGTGAAAAATCATGTGGGCACAGAATCAAACAAGCTATTGGTTACATCATGATTTCCACATTAGAATTGAAAGGAAATCTATTAAAGATGTATAAACACAACAAATATTTCAGGGTACATGTATTAAGCTAAAGCTAGAAATAAAAAGAGAAAGGAGGCAGAACAAAATGTTACCTTTCTTAGCCTGTAGGAGGGCACGGCCAGTGGATGCCCCAGACTCAAATATGTCATCTGTGTTAACACAAAGAATCAATCACATTATGCCAATCTTAACAAATATGAATATGCACCCATATTTAAAATAAAATGTGACACATAAAAGGGTTGCAACTTAAAGAAAACTAATGTACCAGAAAGAAATGGGGCAGAGGAGACCAATGTGGCTAGTAGGAAAAAATAGAGAATGGAAGAGAAGAAGGCGTTTGAACCCATTTTCTCTTTCACTCTCACCCTTTTGATTTCAAAATTTTCTTTGAGGAGTGTGCTTCTTTTGTTTTCTGTTTTTGGAGAGACGAAGAAGAGAGAAGGAAGGCACTGACATTGCAGGAATTGTGGTGGAAATCAAGCATGTGTTGTCAGGCTGGCAAAGTTCCAATGGCTCTCCGTAAGTTTTCCCTTGGATTTGGTAGTTATTGGTAGTTTTATAAATTGTTACTTCCCTCTATATATAGTTATATAATATTCCCTATGTTTACTATAATTGGAAAGGAGGAGGAAATTATCATCATCATTTTAACTTAATGGCATAGTGTATAACTCAAAAAACACATTAAGATCATAAACAACTCTTTTTTTTTTTAAAGTATTTTCTTGCGTTATAATTTTCGGTCAGTTTTAACTTTGTTTTTGAAGTTTACGAAGAAATAACCACAGAACGCAAAGATCAACTTATGCAAGGATGTTTCCATTTGATTTAATTATGGGGATACTTGTGGTAAAAAAGTTACAAAGAAGTACAATTTCTACCACTTGTTAATGTTATTGTTTTTTTAAGCAAATGGATGACATGCAGAGGCATCACAATAGTAGAGTGATCCCAGTCAGGTTGGCACCCCATGCATCATTTGCAGCACGCCAAAGAAGAGAGATATAAAAAATCAAGGGACATAAACCAAACCAATGAGAACCACAATTATTTAAACCAAAGAGAGATATAGTTTTGGATGCATATTCTATTTCTATTTAATTCTAGTGAAACAAAAGAAGGGATTGAATCCCACCAACAAACCCATTAAGATATGAGGCATGAGAAACAAGCATATATGTACAAGTGTGGCCTTCTCAAAAGATATGTTCAACTAAAAACTATATTTTCTTTGTAATTTTTATGCAATTAATTCATCTATTTCTCAACTTCCAAGGGACTAAACCTATATTTTTAAAAGTTTGTTAATAATATTACTATTCATAATTTGTATTCTAATTTGAAATCCTAACAATTTCACTATGAATAACTGTGCATTCTGTAATTTAGTTTTCCCGGTCAGTGTTCAAATGGTAAATGCAAAAGCAATACATTTCAAATCATATAATTTTCTAATCTAATACTAGTAGTTAACATCTTTGCATAAATACTTCAGAAACGATGTAGCTAGGATGCTGCCAGTGGATTAACATTTATACCGCAAAAACAGAGTTCATGTTTTCTAATTTGCATGAAAGTAATATTACGCTGAATAAATCAAACACTCAAAACGCAGTGCCAAATGAGACATTGAATAATTATTCAATTAACTTAATTTCACTGAGTAATCTGACAAGACTCAATTGAACATAACCTTATGTTGTATTCAAAATCCTAACTCTTCAGCACGTGTATAATCTCTAGTATTACTTGTAAATCAAGAAAGACAAAACATCAATCAATATAATGTTAAAAAACCAAAAAAAATTTCCAGACCAGACCCATTTTCAACTGATTTTAGAAGTGTAAGGATAAAGGCACTTGATCATACTTTTTCCTGAATTAAGTTACAGAACCATTAAATTAAACCATGCACTGACATTATTAACAAAGATTAAAACGGTCCTTTCAGAAAACAAACAAACAAAGATTAAACGGTAAAAACAATAGATGCTTGAATATGACTAGAAAACTGACTATTTCAATAACAGGCACCCCGAATTGCTAAAGATTAGAAGACTTGCCAAATAGACAAATAGGGATGCTTAAACAGCCCAAATGGCCATTTCAACACCAATTGCTTTTCACAATAGTTTTTCAGTGTTGTATTGTCATAAGAAAATCATGCACTTAATGACTAGAAACATAAACTGCAAAATTGAGCTTTCTCTCTGATCTGAATCATCTGAGCCTTGCTGCTGTCTGTATGGCTGTGTGGGCTGTGTTCCAGATTCTTCCTGGCTTAGATTTTGCACACATGATTTTGGAACATTATTCTGTTAAAATTGAATTTGCAATTTTGCAGTAAAGTCATTTATATTTTGATCCTCGTAAATGTAAGTTTGTCCTAAATTAAATTTTGTATAAGATTCCTCACTCAATAAAAAAAAAATAATTCTTCATTCATGAGTCATGACTGTTTGTAATTTGATGATAGTATAAGTATGTATATTTAGTCTAGTTTTAAACTGATAAGTTAAATTGAAAACTTAGAAAATATGTTTAAATTAATCTTAACTGTAAACTTTGCATTCTTTAAAAAAAAAACTGTAAACTTTACATTGAAGTATATGTACGCTACTGAAAACTCATTTTTCGTGCAAAACAAACGGCATGAAGTGGGTATACAACATGGAAGGTGCGGCAAATATTGTTTGGTAGTTTTTTTTTTTTTTTATTCAAAAGTTTAGATGAGTTGGACGCGGAAGATTCACAAAATTAGAATAAATCAAAAAACTCAATTAATATTTATAGAAATACTTATAAATTATCCACTAACAAAATTTTATATCTACAATAAAAATTGAATCCATGTCCAAGTGTGATATAAATTGGTTTCTTTATCAACTAGATCAATCTTTGTTTACTATTTGTTTGATAGTTTAGTATGATACTCCTTCACACTCAAAACGAAGTTAGTTATATTTGAGTAAAATTTGGAGATGAAAAACATTTTTCATTTCTCAATACTAAAAGTAAGATTAAAGTCAGCAACTTATTATCCAAGCAAGTTATTCACTTTGACGGGATAAAACATTCTACACCTCCAGAATTACTTCTTTCACCTTCTTTATATTTTAGATTGCACTTTCCAGAATTCTATGGAGGAGCAGGAAACAACACTCCACTTGATACTGTGCCCTGTTAAAATAATAACCTACGAAAGGACGAGAGGTCATGATGTTGTGGCCCATTTGTTTTTTGTTCAATGTGGTTGGGCTTATAACCTTTATATTGTGCTAGCAAGCTATTCACTTGATAGACGAAAAACAGATTGTCAAATTGGGGAAGAAAATTCCTTGAAGTTAATTGAATAATTTGGTCATGATGGGAATGCTTATAGGTGCGAAAAATCTAAAATTTGAAATAATATTTAAATAAATTTATTATTAGGCATTTTATTATTATTTTAGTACATCTTAGGTTTCTTATTATAGAGTTTGAAATAAAAAATAAGGTGCATGCATATTAAGAATTGAATTTTTATTATTAATGTTTAGGTGACTTAAATGTAAAGTAGAAGATTGCATTTTACTATGAATCTTAATTGAATGGGTGCATTGAAAGTTATTTTTGTTTCAACTTCCAAAAGAGTTTATTTATTATAGTTGGTGACAATCTTCACTCTAAATAAAAAAGATAATTAATGGAAAAACACAATACATGAAGAGAGTGTGTGTGAGAAGAGAGATTATGAAACGAAGTCACTTTGTTGAGAAAAAAATATCTTTTTGTGAGAGTGTTATTATTTCTTGTAATCCTTCAATGAGAGAAAAGTATCTTTCTGTTATTATTTCTTATAACCCTTGAATGAGGTACTCGAATTTGTAGAGTGATACACTATTTAGGATGAGTTATTATCTTATAATTATTTTTATGATAGTAAAATACTTTTTGAATTGATTCTGTAAACATAGGCAAGAGGTGCCGAATCACATTAAATTCTTATGTTTGTTATTATTTTTCTTACGATATAATCTTTGTTGTGTTTTCACTATTCTTCTTTATAAGTGTGGATAATTTTATTTATGAGAGCTTTGATTTTCCGACACTTATTAGCTCTATTTATGTATATTTCTCACTACAAAAATGATGGAGAATGACGATCCTTCAAAATTCAAACATCCAACAAAACGAAGTTGATTTATTGAAAACCAGTAATGTCATACACTCATACGTACACAGGGCACTTGAAACGTACACTACACCTACGTTGAAACTAGATACACAGTAATGTCATAATTTTATAGTTTTTAATAAACCTCAACCAATAATTAATAAAAATGTGGTAGAAATAATGTTTTAAAGAATGTGTTATTACTTATTAATATATACTACTAAAAAATAAGAGACATTAGTCATTAGTAGACTGAAAATGGCAAGAGATATGTACTTATTGACCATAAAGCTCTCGCTAGTATTAACCATTAATTAATTAGCAAGTCTTATTTGTGCAAGATATATGTAATTGAAAGCAACCACTTGTCATGCATGAGAAAAAAAAAACATCTATTCCATTCCTCAATTTCTCAATATACGATAAAGTTTTTGCAGAAGGAAATTAACAACGTTTAAAGAAAATGCATGGAGCATGCATAGAAGAATGAACTATACATCGGTATCATCCATCCACTTGCGTGCTTATGTAGAACTCTTATTTTATGCATTTGTCTGTTCTAGCAGAGTGCTATATATATACTCCCCTTTGTTGTTATCAAGAAAAAAAACAAGATACTTCTTGCCATTGTCTTGGTCTCGCTGACACTAACATGTCATTCGAACAACGAGGTAAGTTTAAATTTTAACGTTGCGTGGGAAAATAAATTTAAGCTTAACAGTTGACGAGTAAAAAGGCTTAAAAATCTCAGACTTCACTATCTACTTTTTTTTCCCCTCCATTTTTCTACTTGACTAAAGACTCAAATGACAAAATTCATCTTCTCTCACTTATTTAAATGGAGAATGATCACATTTGGGACAGAAAGAGATTCATTTGAGAGGAAAGAACACCTACAAAAATATTGAAAGAGTAAGGATTCATTGTGATTTTTGCACTCACCCAAGAATGTCTTTTAGATTATAACTGTGGATTCGTTCACCGTTGGATCAGGTTGATTTCTGGATAGTAACTTCTACACACGTGATACTTCAAATTATTTAGTTAGATTGTCAAAAAGATAGAGAGATATATGTTTCACATTTTTTACTAAATATTTTGAGATTTCATCTTCTTGTCTCTATGATAAGCATTGGGGTCTGTTTTGATTTAGTTGTTTGTAGCACGTTTTAGTGCACTTGTTAGAAACTCTCTTATATCTTTATTGATTATAGTAAATTTATTTCTTTGATCTGGATGACGCGTGATTTTTATCCTTATATTAAGAGATTTTTCTCGTTAAACAAATTGTGTCTTTTGTGTATTTTTTCTTAATTTCTATTTTACATTCTATTTTTATTGATGTTTCTTACATGTTCCGGTAAGTTTTTAAAAAATTTATTTTTGTTGCATATTATTTTATTATCAAATTTATTATTATGTTGACTTGTTTTCCCATCATTCACCTCAATCAAGGATTGTTATATACTCCCCCAGTATATGCACCGAATAATGCTACCATATACTAGTAGGTATCATAGAGAGTATTAATTAAGTGTTTAGTAAATAGTAGAGTACCTAAAAATATTGTTACTCCTACATGTATAATTACTCTTAACTTAAACAAACTTTGTCGTTGTCTTGGCCTTGCTGTCACAAAACGGTACCTCGTCATGACAAATACGAGGTGAGTTTAAATTTTATCATTGTCGACATCTTCCAATCTTATAGTAATTAAGATGAATGTGTGGGAAAAGAAATTTAGGATTTAAGCATAACTGTTCACGAGTGAAAAGGTTCGAAAATCTGACTTCACATCAACCAACGATTATTATATAATCCTATGTACCGAATAATACTACCATAAATACTTACGTTCACACACAACATCGTATATGACAATGGTACATGCGAAGTAATTATTTAATTAATTCATTGGTAAAATAATTTCTTTGACAACATTAGTAAAATAATTCCAAGACACATGTACCATCATTTCCTTAATTAACGGTCTTCATGTATTGATTACGAATTCACAATTCACAACCTTAATCTTTCTGAGTTTATTGCATTTGATTTAGGTGTTAATTAATCAATTAGTATTACCTAGCTAAATTGTCATGAATCATGATCATTTGCAAATTCCCATCGAATCAGATGACTCAAGCTGGAGACAAAGATGCAACAGGAGGATGGAGGAACTGAAGAACACACAATTCTCAAGTCAAGATGCAGCTTCTTCTTCACATCCGGTAAGACTATTATTGCATAAGGAACTTGTTGGAAAAGTTATGGTTCATGAGTTGTATAAAGCTGTTGAAAATGGGAATTAATGTGGATAACTTTGTAGAGGTGTTGAATCAACAATGCAGAGAAAGGAAACTATCTTTGTCTGATATTTTTTATCAATTCACAGGAGCAAGTGATTCATTGCTTCACTTAGCAGCATATCATAAGAAAGAACATATTGCAGCGTTGATTTGTGATCACTTTCCTAAGCTTCTTATTAGGAGAAACGTAAGAGGAGATACACCACTTAATGTTGTTGCTGTGAGGTCTAAGAACTCTACTATAGTCAAGCTCATTCTCTCCCAATATGCCATAGAGAAGACAAAACATGATGATTAGATGAGAGAGAGAGAGAGATAACAAGAGAAACAAATGAACATGGGGAGGTTGATGTGATAGAAGAGATTTTTGGTGCAGATAATGATGTGGTCCATTGTTTGAACAAGTCAAAGCAATCACCACTGTATTTGGCAATTGTGAAGGGAAATAATGTGAAAATTCAGAATCTTCTATTGCAAATTCCATTCCCTGCAGATCTTCCACAGTGTCTTGGAAACTCTCCACTCCATGCAGCCATATTAGATCGGAAGCCTGGTAAATCCTGCTTCTTTAGACTAATTTTTTTTCACATTAATTAATGTATTTGTGGTATTTCAGTTAAACACTTACTTCACCTGAACCATCTTCAACAAAATGTGTAAGTATTATAAAACTTTTAATATAGTGTTTAATTTTTACCAATAAAAAAAATACTTACTTCTTAAGCTTTTAAAGTAGAGTTGGATATATCAAACATGAAATGACACAATCGATAGATAACATTTTCTATTTTCTCTATTTTCTTAGTACTTAAGGTGTTAATTTGAATAAAAAAGAAGTATTAAACCAAACAGAAAAAAAAAAACTTATAAATTATATTTTTTTCTCTATTTTCTTTCCCTCGCTTACTCTTCTAACAAACTCATTATAAAAGTTAAAATTCACTCCATGAATAAATATCTGGTTAATTTAGGGTAGAAAAATCTGGTACTGACCGTGGATAACATGTAATTAAGAGCAACCAAATCAGACTTGAATTTGGCCCAATAAAATATTGACTTTCAGGTTCATGTTTTATTCATTGAGATCTAAATCTCAATAATCTGATTTTGACTTTAATTTACTTATGGCACAAATTGCAACAATTTTTTACTACACTCCAGCAGACCCCAAACAGATACACAATGCTCAAATCAAAACAACAAATGTCAACGATAAGATTTAGAGTAAATTATACGGCCACATTTGAAGTTTCGTGTACACTATTTTTCCTATTTAACTTTTCAATGCTTTGCAAAACATTACGCTAACAATTTTCATATATTATTTCTCTTAATTATTTAAAAATTATTGTACTGTATTTTCTTGTAAGGAAGTTGCCGTAAAGTTTATAAAAATAAAAACAGTTTGTACAATTTCACAAAATATCAATGTAATTTTCTTTATCCATGAACAAATGGGGGAAAGAAGCAATGTGCTGTATGACAAGGACCTATATTGAGGATTAAGGGCCCCTCACCAGTGTCTTCTGGTATGTGTATATCATTCATATTTTTATATTTTGTATATACCATTTATATCTTTATCTATAACTAATACTTTATAGTATTCCAAGATTTCATGCAAATCTCATATCAAAGTATGAATATGTTAACCGATGTATTTATGCATTGTTATTTTTTGACGGTATATTTTGAACTTCACATCATATAGCGTAACAGCCATACTGCTGCAAACTATATACTATGTTTAATTTTATGAAGTAACTAGTACAAACAGAGAAGAAAAAAATTCACAGAAGTCATACTTTAATAGTAACATATAGAGAAATAGCAAAATCTTAAAATAAATTAAGTGTGAACACATGGCTAAAAAAATGGAGGCCGGATGGTTTTAATAAAACGATTGATTTTTTTAATAATTAATAAAACTATTGATAAGAGTCACCTTTTCCAATTTAGTGATTTAATTTAAAACTGGGAGCAAGTGTGGACAATATGCTCATTCTTTGATCCATATCAATTAAATTTAAAATTTTCAAATTAAAAAAAAAAAAACTAAGTGAATCAAATCAAATTATGGAACTTATGCTAAAGTTCCCTTTAATAAAGTTGTCAGTATTGGCCTTAAACGCGACCTAAGAAAAAGTTTTGGCCTAAAACAAAGCACATGTAAACAACAAAGTTACGCCTTTAATTTGTACTATATTAATTATATTATAAATATTAATGCCATATAAATATATTACACGTCTAGTTTTGGTTATTTATTTTATAGATTAAATGTATTTTTAATTCTTAAATTATGTCTGTTTTTGTTAAAAATGTTTCTTTTTGTTTCTTATGTTTAACAGAATAATGTAATGTTAGTTTTTTTCAGAGATTAAAAATACATA
This sequence comes from Glycine max, assembly GCF_000004515.6. Lineage (NCBI taxonomy): Eukaryota > Viridiplantae > Streptophyta > Magnoliopsida > Fabales > Fabaceae > Glycine > Glycine max. The sequence continues at coordinate 47,800,925 of NC_038242.2, forward strand.
TTTATCCACTATAATATATAAATATTAAAAATATTTTTTTTAAAATATATATATATATATATATATATATATATATATATATATATATATATATATATTCAATTGGTATTTTAGTTTGTGTATGTCATATAACAAATACTTATTTGTACATAATTAAAAAATTATAATAAATAAATATTTTTAACTATTTACGACAACAAAGTTTAAAATGCAACTCAAAATATATAAAAAATTAAAAACATTGACAAAATCTGTAATTAATATAAAATAAAATAAATATATAGTACACCTAAAAATTAAAATAAAAAATCATTCTTTTAAGTTGATATTTTAATGTATGATATAATAACGAATTCATCTATCACTCCAACATATTTCTAGCTAATCTATTATATTGGGAGCATAGTTCAAAAACTGGTCCAACTTTGTCGGTCAGATCGGTCCAATCAGGATCTGGTGGTATAATTGAATCGATTTTATTATTGGACCGATCATGGATCTAGTTCAGTATGACTCGGTCAGATTTGACCGATTTTTAAAACCCATATCGAGTTTTCGCGTAAAAAAAAAGTTACAAAATCGTCAAAATGATGCCGTTTTAAAAAAAAAAACCTAAAAAATCTCAACCCTTCTCTTCATCTGATTTCTCTCGACTAGTTATAACTGTAGGAAGCAAGAAGAAAGCCCCAACCAAAAGCTTCTCTAAGCGGTCAGCTAGTTTTTGGTCAAACAATGTTAACTTCCACTTCTAGCTACATTGTCTGAGTAGACCCCGTATGTGCCTAGATTTGGAGCCACATTTGTCTATTTGCTTTTCTTTTTAGTTATTAGTGTTAAGAAAGAAACGGCCACAGCAGACATTTGAACCAAACCTAAAACGCACAGCAAAACTGAAACTTAAACTCACCTAACACAAAAAAAATACTTGTTTTCTCTTTCACTCTTTCGAGACAAAACTGAAATAATTACTGCCATAATAATTATTCTGGTGGCAATTTGGTTACTTAATACCCATTTGAGTTATTCAAAAAAAATGGAGACTCCAGTTGAAGTGAAACCTACTAGTGTGTAAGTACTTGGATTGGACTCTTCAAATTTGATGAATTAAATTATTTTTTTCTGTCATGTCTTTGAATTTTAGTATTTAATGTCTTTTTGCTTAGCAATATATATATATATATATATATATATATATATATATATATATATATATATATGTTTTATTTTTCTCCCCTAATATTCAATCTCTTCATTGCAGTGCATCTGGATTCTTAGATGATGACTTGTATGAGACCTGCAAGGTGTGATCTTTTTCCCATTCTGGCATATTCTTGGTAAATTTCTTTTGAATTTTCAATAGGGTTAGTATTTTTAATTTATGTTACCACAATCTGTAGTCAAATAGGAGTTTCCATAATTTGTAGTTAACTTTTAATACTTTAATTATTATTTTGAATTTTAGAACATAAATAATTTTTTTAATAAAATAAAGTTAGTTATATATTTATATATTTATATATGATAAATACATATATAATTTTATATTTATTTAATATATATCAGATGAAGACCCACAAATTAGATTACTCGTATACTAAATCCACTATCTTCACAACTTTCATTACAGATAACAACAAGGCATATATTCAATAGTTATTTGGTGAAATAAAATATTGCGTGTCATCCTTATCCGGAAGAGTCTCATTATTTTGTGGGGTTTGTTTTTATTCTTATTTGTCCGCGGGAGTACAAAAGGTTCAAAACGACAGTAACTAATTACTAAATTTGGTAATGATTAAATTCTATTATAAGAACGTGTGTTTCAATTTTAACGTTAGTGGTACATAATTTATAAATATGTTTATAAGTACTCGGTGATCCCATATATATCCAAAATTTTGTTGAGTTTTTAAAATCTAACTTACCCAAATTTTCTCTCATAAAAATAACGATAGTCTTTGATTTATACTATGTGACAAATTATTTTAATTAATTTATACTTTTTTATCATTTGAAAACTTGTTAAACTTGTTTGAGTTTGATGTTTAGTAAACAAATTTTTTAAAGTAATTTTTAGTATTTTTTTTAGTAACTTTTAATTTTTTTGAAATGTTATTTAAAATAACATTTTTTAAAGTGCCAATTTTTATTAATTTTTAGTTTTTTATAATTTATTTTTTATCTTTAAAACATTTATTTAATTTTCTTATTATCCCATTTGAATATATTATTTATATCATTTTATATTTTTTGAATTACTTCAACAACTAATTTAATTATATTTAATAAAATATTTCAACTAGCTTCTAGTTTTTTTAACTAGCCAAAAAAATTTAATTGTTCCATACATAATTTTTTATAAACATATTTCAAAACGTTACTTTTTGAAGTAATATTCTTTTAAACGTTAGTTTCTACATTCTTAATTTTTTATATTTTCTTTTATTTTTAAAAATATATTTATTCATTTTTTTTATCTTTTTTAATTAATCATTATTTATTATTTTTCTATCATTTTATACTTTTTAATCACTTTAACAACATTTAATTTTATCAAATATTTATAATTTAACAAGTTAATTTTTCAACTTTAAACCACCCACTAATTTTTTTATTTCTAACTAATTTTTCAATTAATTTTCTCAAACATTAAACATTTATGTCTTAATAAATTACTTTAAAATTTACAGCTATCAATTATAATTTTTTAATTAATTTTATCTACCGTAACCATATTCCCATTGGTCATATCGACTTTTTTTTTTACCAAAATGTTGATAATTTCATTGGATGAGACGATTAAGGGGTCCAACGGTATTATCATGTTGACCTTACAATTTTCGAAATTTAGTGTAGACTCTAGAGGCGCGAGTAGTATCCCAATCTCTTTTAATGTAAGTGATTAATTGAGAGACAAAAAAAATCTTATGGGAAGAATTGCAACGTTGTATTTTTCCTAATTATATGATTAAATAATTAATTAAAATAAAGATGAAACTGAATTTTATTTATGTTATTTAATAGTTAACTGATGATATAATTAGTAAGTTTGCTGATGTGCAGTGTGTTTTGGATGAGTTTACGTTACATGTTTTTTGAATGAGCTTGGTTGATTATGTTATGTTTTGGATGAGTTGAGGCTCCTTATCTTGAGAGTAACATTTTTTTCCATCTTAGGATCTTTGGATGATAATTTTTTTAGTGTGGTGGTAGGTATTTTTCTTTTCTATTTCATCTTTTATCCCATATTATTCTCCCTCGGTTGAAAATCGTAATTAATATTTTAATTTATTAATAATTACAGTTTATAGGAACATAATATTTGATTTAGAGAAAACAAAATATTCTCTATTTATGTATAATTAATGTAATCAACATATATAAATGTGTATAAGTTGTTTATTTAGACACGCGATTTTATCAATAATAGTTAACACAAGTAATGACTTGTGTTTCTTAACCAAACCTTTCATATTTTTTAACAATACTCCTTTTGTTATTTAGTGTTAGGTATCATTATTTTGCATTTATACTTGTATTTTCCTCTCCATAATGGCTTCCTCTAGCCTTATCTTTTTCCTAGGTGCACTGATTTCTTCTTTAGTTTCAAGTTTAAATAATTTAGGTCTCCAACATTGATGGTTTGAATTAAGAACTAAAAAAAAATCCAAACTTTTCAGTAAGTCAAACAAAGTGTGGGATATGTCATATGCTTTGTTAGAATTTAATGTATATTATTTTATAATACAGGTTCTCATAAAATTCTTTGAGCGGAAAATTCTCCATCCATGGATCATATCTTAGGCAAGACTCTCTAAAGGTTGAGATTACCTTTTTAGAGTGCTTTACAACTCCAAAGCCTAAGAACAGATGCCCCTCCTATTCCTTCATTCACCAAGCATTTAAGAGGTCAGTATTCTCACATCTATAGGTTGAGAATATTAAGTTAAAACCTATAGAGCTACAAAATCCTTTATATATATATATATATAGCTTTACAGAGACTTAAAATTTTTTAATTAATAGTCTATGAACCTAATTGAAAAATATCAAATAAGTCATAAACCTACATATAAATTTAACTATTTTTTTGTCTTTGCAGAGTGAAAAAATCAAGTGGACATTTGTTTCTAGTTGAAACAAATACTTTCAAGGTATTGGAAATGAAAGAAATATTATGGTCAGAAATATCATTCATGTGAACATATTTGGTTGACATTGGTTATTTAAAAAAACTAAAGTTAAAAAGAAATGTAGAAAAATAAAGTGAGAAAGAGTAATTATTATAAAAAAAAATAATTCTCACAAAAAATACACAATATTTTATTTCATCATGGAAATAAGATATAAGGCAAGTATAAATAATTTATATTCTTAAAATATTTTTTCAAAACTTATACTTTTTTCATTCCTTTTTATTTGTCTTTTAAAAATTCTATGTAGAAATTAAAAAATAAAATAAATTTTCTTGATCCTAATAAAATAATTATGAGAGGGTTTCTATTTTATTTTTTTTATTTTTATTTCTCATTAAATGTATATGTAAATTAATTAAATATCGGTTAAAATTAAGAATATAGTGTCAAGTTATTTAATCTTATATGTTGATTAAAATAATTATTTTAATAAAATAAATACTTTTTTATTTCTTGGTGTATTTGTCTAACTGTTTCTCTTTTAAAAAAATAATTTTATGTTTATTTTAAGAAATAAATCATATATATTTATTAAAAAAACGTTTTTAAAAATGTTTATTTTAAAATCATTTTTTTAAGTTTAACCAAACCGATCCATTATTAACAAAAAAAAGTTAATTGATTTTATTTTAAACTTTGAAAACAAAAAAAACCAAAAAATTCTAAAAATTTAACAATTACGAAAGAAGGAGTATCAAACACCAAAATGTGTTATTACTAAATTGGTTTTTCTAAAAATCTTTAATGATATTTGTTTTCACCAGTAAGTATTGAGATTTTTTATTCTCAATAAAATAAATAATAATAATTTTTTTAGAGAACAAATTAAAAAGAATACAGTAAAAAAATTTAAAGAACATTTTTAAGGTCGCATAATGATAATAAAATTTAAGATTAAATACTTTTTCATCCTCTAAAATATGTCTTGATTTTAGTTTCTCTAATTCTTCTTTTTATATTTTTCATTTTCTAATTTTAAAATACATCACTTTTAGTTTTATAAATAATTTAGACTTTAGATAATACTCTATAAAGAGATAAAAAGTGGTTTAGATACCAATCAAAAGTGGTACATTTTTTTAATGATAAGAGTGGTATATTTCAAAATTAGAAAAATTAAAATCAGACAATTTTTTATATTTTATAATTTATATTTTTTTTGAAAATAAAAACATATTGTGTTAAAAAAAACTTAGTTGAACAGTGATTTAAATTGAAGAGCATTTGATGAGCTGCATTAAGTATAATTAATGGCTTTTTCATAAATGAAGACAGCCAAAAGAATTAAGTATCATTAACTAATTGTTTTTTTTAAGCATATTGATGAAAAATTAATTTCTAATTTCATGCTTAAATAAGGTTTTGTCGAACAAAATTTTACTAATACCATAGATTATACGCAGATTAATTTCTAATTATGAACTAAAGACACTTTATTTTTACCTAATATTTTAGTTTGTTCATTGCACATAATAAATATTTTATTTATACAACTAAAATGTATAATTTATAATAAATAAATATTTTTAAGTATGTAAATTATATTGTAATTAAAATTAGTAATAAATAAATATTTTGAATATATAAATTATATTTTAAATTTATGATAAGTAATTTATAATTAATTTGATATATTTCTGTTATTAATTTTTTAAAAAAAATATTCAAATTAAAGTTGTAACTAAAAGATTTTGAAAGTTTAAAAGAGATAAGAATTTAAGTTAAATTGTTTGGCTGATATTAAAAGTATATATATATATATATATATATATATATATATATATATATATATATATATATATATATATATATATATATATATTGATATTTGATTACATGCAGTTTCTTAAATAGCCCAGTTGATATTAAAAGTTAAGAAAAATAGAAAATATATCATATGCGTCATTTAAATGGGAAGAAATGTGAAGGAGAGTGGAGCAATAAGAATACACATAGACTTGGATTTACATTTTTTTTTATAAAAGATGAAAAAATTAACAAAATTCAACAGGTCGAATTGGACATGCCGACCATAATTTCTTATTAGTAATATGATGTAAAAATGAGATAAACTCTTATTTGAACGTTTGAGTAAAAAGTTTTACATTAAACAGCATAAAAAAATCAATGAAAATATTGAAAGTATACTATTTTTTATGTATAGTTAGAAAATAGATAGATACAGAAGGAAAGAAAAGGAAGAAATTAAGAGATAGATATAGATGTGATATCACCATAGTTAATGCATTTGTTTGTTATTATTTTCTTTGACTTTCATGTGCTTTTATATTTTTGTTCTTTCTAAAAACATCTTAGTGAATCAAGGGAGGATGATATTCATAAATAATCCTTGACTCAGGCACCGATACAGGAAATCATTAAAGGGAGCTAGATTTTTTTTTTGTATTTTAATTATTTAAATATCTAACAAATAAATATTTAATAAAATATATTACCATAAAAATTTAATACATAATACTTTTTATAATTATTGATTAGTTTAAAATTAAAATTGTTTTTATAATTCAAATGTTACAAGAAAAAAATACATGTTAATACTTGTATTAATCTTAGTTTCAAGTTTTAGAAGACTTTGTTGTCTCACAAACACAATAACAATTAAACAAGATTTATAATAATAATTTCATAATAAAAAAAGAGAAACAAACTCATCGGATATAATAATAACTCATTAAGTTTTATAACAATTATATATAATATTAATAATTAAATATATAGATAGATAAATAAGACTTATAATAATAATATTAATAAAAAAACATATTATTAATTTAAGTAATAACAATTGATGGAAAACTATAAAGATATCATTCTTATCAAATCTATCTATTAGTATATATATGTTTTTGAGTAAAATTATAATTAGTGAGAATATATTATTAAAAAATTAATATAAAATGAATGATAACATATATTATCATATTTATTAAGTATATATTATTTTACATATTTTTTGAAAAAACAAAAGATTTTTTTTATTAAAAAAAGCTCAATTAGCTCACAAGATTTGGCCAAACTAAGCTGCAGAATTATAAACACAAAGATCCACGTACAATACCTGTGGCTATGTAAAGCATAGAAAGTTAGAAACATCCCAACAAACAATTCAATCCACCCAAGTCCAATCTATCTATTTTTTTTTTAATATAATCTATCTATTATTTTACTTGAAAGAAGTTTGGCTGAGGGGAATGGATCAAATAATCAAAATATAATGAAATGAGATGGATTGAAATGAAATAGAATAAAAATATCATTCCATTATTTGAATATTTTAATGGAGTAAAGCAAAAATTTCAGCTTACTGTTTGAAAAACAACAAAAAGGAAAAATATAACTTTTTAATTTTACATTATCCTTATTTTAAATATATTTAGGTTAAAATTTGTAAATATAGAATAATCATTTTATAATCTAAAAGCTTTGTTCGAATAAGTGCACTCCAAATTTAAGGAAAAGATAAGATAAAAAAAAAAGTATATGCATGATAAAATAACCCATATACAAAACTCTTTATCATAAGATTTGTCACACTTATTTATCCACTTTTCCCCGCCGAATTCATACCATAACCACAATTAATTTAAGGTGATAATTATTGTTATTCTATTATAAAATCTCATTGTCTCCGAACTCTTCTTTCCTCGTACTCCATCATTTCCTTGTTCTTCTTCCTTCTCTTCATTCTGTCTCTACCCTTCAACGCAACTTTCTTTCTTTTCTATTGAGCTTCCAATATTCTCACGCCTTGCAATCGTAGTTGCACCCTCCAAACTCCTTCCCTTTTCTTTCATCTGTAAGTATTTAAACCTCTCTCTCTCTCTCTCTCTCTCTCTCTCTCTCTCTTCGTAGGATGTGATGTCAAAGACATGGGGCATGCAATTTCGTTTTTATTTTCCTTAACTCACCTTCTTTATTTGTGCTTAGCCTCTTATGTTCATCTGGGTGTTGAAATTTTCAGTCAAAAATGTTTTTTTATTTTTGATTTTGGCTGTTGTGTGGAACTGCTTGGTCTTTAATGGATGCCCTTTAACTTCGCACGAGGAAACTTATGAAGCAACTATCAATACTTTGCGTTGAGAATTGAGATCCTGATTTCCTATGTTTCTAATAGATGGAAATAAACACCTTTTCTCTCATTTTTTTTGTTCAACACTTACACACGCCACTACTTTCCGTAGTAATTTTCTCTCACGGCAGATCTAGAAAGAAAATTGTTTAGGGTGTGTTTGATTTCTATTTTAACTGATTGTAGTTCCTACTAAAATTGATGTAGTATTAATTTATTTTAGAATTTTTTTTAAAACCAAAAAGTGAGAAGGTAATCGGATGGCTCTTAATTTCTAGTTCCAGCAAAAAGTGATTTAGTGATTGATGATGGATATCAGAAACTTTTTTTTTCCCTCTTGTACATGATAACATGATATCCCTGAGATTGTGGATATAGGTTCCTCTGTTTTCCCAACTTGTCTGTAACTCTAATTGTCATTTTTCTTGCAATTATTGGCAGAAACCAGAAACCTTTTTTCCCTCAAAGAGAGGAATAGAGATTAACAATCGTGGATACTGTGATATGGTTAGTTGTAGAGAGAGAACTACAATTTTTGAGAAATATAATTAGGGTGCGTGACAAACAATCGTGGTGAGTTCTTAATAGATGAGTAAAAATCAAATATAAATTTTGCACTGCTTTCTCTGACATAACAATGTTATGTATTTAATCACACAATCAAATCCGAATCCGTTTTCAACTACTCTGAATGTAAAAAAAATACTAGAATAATTGTAGTTGCACCACCGACTACACAGTTGGGTATGTGATTAAAGGTATTCTCCATGTATCATTATTTTGTAATTTATGGGGAAAAAAGAGTGGTTGGAGAGTTAAATGGGCTGGTTGTTCCCAAATTTGGGATTTGTGTAAACCTTTTGATTTGATCCCAAGACTTTGGATTTTTTTATTACAAATACTAATTATTTTTATGGAAATTTATAACTAAATATGGCTAACCAAGTAACCGTAACTCTCCAAATCTATAGTTTATCAAACACTGCACTTCATTTGGTTGGTTCATATCTCACTTAATTTTGTGTCCTTTCCATTTACATATTCCACATTCATTAATTTTGAGAAACATTTAGTGTATGTTACATCTGGGGAAGGCTTAAAGTAGATTTACTTTGGGTCCATGGTATCCACTGACTTAAATTACTTTGCCAAACCATCATTCTCAACCTCAATCCACAAGGAAAATAATTGTACCATAGATAGAAGGCTGACATTTTTAATTTGAACCTTTGATTTTGAGTGGTTTGTAAAATTTAAACCCCCTCATCCTAACTAAACTTTATTTGTGAATGTAATCCCTTCTGAGACACTCATAATTCATGCATGGTGTGCTTGTACATTTCAGGTTCAGGTACTTGCAGTAAGAGAACATATTGTAAAACTAAAAGGGAAAAATGGCCTTAGATCACTTTGAGGAGACTGTGCACCAAAAAGGAAATTGGAAATCTTCCAGTGAAATCATTGCAGATTCTGATAGAAATGCCTCTGGTGACTTTGACTGCAACATCTGCCTGGAGTGTGTGCAAGATCCAGTGGTGACACTTTGTGGTCATCTTTATTGCTGGCCCTGCATATACAAATGGCTTCATTTTCAAAGCACCTCTTTGGATGATGAAGAACAACAGAGGCCACAATGTCCTGTATGCAAATCAGAAGTTTCTCAATCCTCCCTTGTTCCATTATACGGCCGTGGCCAAACCACATTACCTTCTAAAGGGAAGCCACGTCAAGTAGGCACTGTCATACCACAAAGACCTCATGGTCCAAGAACACTTAACACTAGAAGTGTTTCACAACCTATTTCTCAAAGTTACCATCCCTATAGTAATCCTTATCATCCTCAACAACACTTCAACTCGATTCCAAGCGGTTACACCTCACCTATGATTAGAACAACTGGTTCAATAGACAACACATTTGGAATCTTTGGTGAGATGATATATGCAAGGGTCTTTGGTAACCACGTGTCAAACATTCATACATACGCCAATTCGTACAATCTTTCGGGGACCAGTAACCCAAGGATGAGAAGACATTTAATGCAAGTTGATAAATCACTCAGCAGAATAAGTTGTTTCCTCCTTTGCTGCCTAGTTTTGTGTCTGCTCTTATTCTGATTGCTACTTCATTTTCATCATTAGTTATAGTGCATCCTTACATAGAATACATTCACTCATTGATCCAGATGTATTCTATGTTAGAGAAGCTGCAAATTGATGCTGAGTTATGTGTAAATTACCAATCTCTCTACGAGCTATATGAAGTGAATAATGATATTCTCATACCATTTTTAGAACATTTTCTTTTTCTGTCCCTCTATATCACATTGTTCATCTTATCCCATTTCTTTGCTAATTGTAAAAGTTTTGGGGGAGTAGAGTTATACATTTGAGAGAATAGATTGAAGTCCATAGCAGGTGGTTTAGTTGGAAGGTGAATTCAATAATCAATACACCCTGGAAAAAGGAATATACCTTGGCGAGTAAACTAATAACATATTACTTCTTAATAGGTAAAAACTTTTCAAATGACATTTACTGTCATTATATTAAAATTCTCACTATTTTAAGTGTTGGAGTGCATTTGCAAGTATCCTAACCCTTTACCATCGAGCTCTGCCATGCCTAAAGAGAGAACCACCACGAGAGTACTTCCGAACACGGTTGAAATCAAACTCGGACATCTCAGACTAGTTCAGTTGGTATTCTAGTTAGCCAACTAGCTAATGCCTTCCACCTGAGGGTAGGACAAATAAGAGGATTCAGGATAGGAATGACTTTGCTTCTTGGTAACGGCAGGCATACAATGCATAAAGCCTCAGAAGTCATACCTTATCCATCGCATTGGATGAAACTAGTTGCTGTGGTCCATACTATAAAATGCCAACTATAAGTTTTTCTGATCATTTTCCAAGTTATGACTTCCCTAAGTTGATGGGTGACTAGAGAGGGCATAAGGAATGGAGAGCATTCTCTATGTTTCAAGTATGAAATCTTTTGTGACGTGTAATCAATTCTCACACCTTCTTTAGCCAATTGAGCTAGACCCTGATTTTATATTTCAATAGTAAATTGGTAACCGATGAACGTAAATAATTATCACATCATCAAAGAAAATTTTGTATCTGAAACACTCTTTCTTTACATTATTCTTGTTCAATTTCATCATCTTGAAAGTGACTACTAGTGGGGGGAGCATGGCATCTAGTGATCACAGAAGATCGCTTCAGTGATGATGAAAGTGACTTATGGTGGTCCCAGTTCATCAAGTTGTTCAAATTGCCATGAACACTCCATCCTTATCCTTCACTAGTTTAGAAGACTGAAACAAATTTTGGATTGGAGTGCCAGCAACGATTCTCCATATTAAACTTATTTGAATTTGAAGAGGTGTGGCAGAAGGAATTGCTAAATGAAATAGGAGTAGTCACTTGTCAGGACTCTCCAATGTTGTCTTAAACAAATTTCTTTTATATACACATATAAGGTTTATCAAGTAAAAAACAATTTTCATTTTAAGAATGTCATAATTTTAAATATGAATGAGTCACACAGTGATATATAGATAGTTAAAATTAAAAGTTATTTAATGGTTACTTTAAAAAGTCACATTTTTTTAATCTTAACTATTATGATGATAAGATTTGAAATTTTAATTTTCTATCCTAATATTTGGAATCTTATGATAAATTTAGAATATAAAATAATTTAAAATAAAATATTTGGTAAAAAAATTAATAATTTTTGAAGGATTTTGTAGAATGTGAAATTGGTCTATGAAGAGGGAAAATTTCGAGATTTTTTTTATGGATTTTAATGTTTTGGGTATCCCCTATTCAAGAGCTAGAAATCGAAGTTCAAAAAAATTTAATCAAATCAAATTTTAACTATTTTGTGTAGAAAATAAAAAATTGAGGGTTTAAGGTAAAGTAAAAATGACAAAGACCAAACTTGCTTAATTTTCGAAATTAAAAGACATATTTTGCTAAAAAAACTTAAAAGATAAAAGGCACATATACTTCAAACTAATGGGCTATAAGTGCAATTGAATTATATATTTAATATTTACTCACTGGAATCCAAAAATTATATATTTATTATTTAAAATAGTAAATAAATCCGCTCTAATTTGAATATTTTCTAGTTTTTCTCTCTCAAAGACTAATATCCTGCCTCTTTAGAAAAATTCAAAAGTTTAAGTGTGGAAGAAGAGTCTCAAAGAATAGTTGGCCGTACGTACGAAAATATTTATTAAAAAATGTTATCTATTTAAATAACTAGCAATATTTTTTAAAAAAAAACTAAAGTCTCTAATTCTTGGAACTAGGAAATACTTAGAGTTCATAAAATAAAAAAATCTTAAAAAAAGTAGCTACATTCTACAGGAATTGGTTGCACTTTTTTTTATCTTCTATATCTTTCCTCCCTCGTTAGCTTTTATATTCTTTCTATTCTGTGAAAGTTTTTTTTTTTTTTGTTTCTGAGTTTCTATTCTGTTAAAGTTTTTCCTTCATTTACTTTTTCTTTCCCACAATTTTCTTATTACTCTTTTATTTGATTGTATTTTACAAATTTCATCATATCTAGATCGCGACTTTAACTATTTTCTTTACAAGTCTTGTGCAGTATCCTAAATACATTATTTTGTTAAGGAATTAAAATAAAAAAGTATTTAATGTGAAAATTATTTGAGATTGTAAAAATTGTCATTAACACCCTAATTTTATGCAATTTTATAGAGGATATAATAGGAAAATTTAATATTTTTTTTTAATTTCTCAATCAATCTTCTGACAGGGCATTTGTCTTTCTTTATTACTTTCTCTTCACATTTTCTTTATTAGTTTGTTTACTGTGCATAGATAATGAGCATGCGATTGTGTGGCGGCAACAAATCCCTTTAAAATTTCGGCTCTTATGGTTAATATTTTTTTTTTATTATCAAAATGTGAGTATTTAAATTTCGGCTCTTAAACAAAAGTTTTAATCACCACAAAATGTGTCTTGATCTTCAATGTGAGTATTTCTTTTTATGAGATAAACCTTGGTATGGTAGGTAATCTATAATAAAAGAGTCTCCAAAGAAAAATATGTCACCTTTTGTGGCATTTTAATTTGCCACAAACATTTAAAAATGTCATTTTCCATTGTCTCAAACCTCAAATTATGTAATGCCAAGTAAGCGGATTTCACGTGTACATGCATACTTGATGTGTCTTCCATCCAACAAAACCCTTTAAAATTTTAATATTTTTTTAAGAGCCGAAATTAATGCGATTATGGTTAACATTTTTTTTAATACTCACATTGAAGATCAAGACACATTTTTAAATGTAACTCAGGAAATTAATTTAATTATGGTTAATATATTTTTTTATCAGTTTTGAAACCATGTTTAAAAAAAATTAAATGATCCAATTTCCTTAATTTTTATTTAATCATGCTTGTTTAAAAATTTTGTTTTCTGGTCAGTTACATTACATAATAATGATATATGAGTTTAATGCAATTTCGAGAAAATAGTAACGTATGAGTATAAATATTGGAATTTAATTTAGTTAAAGGGGAACTATTTATATGATTTAATGGTTTTTAAGAATATTTCTAAAAACTATTAATATCAAAAGGGAAACTATTAATATTTAATGGTTTTTCAAATTTTAATTATATATTATTTTTTAATTGATTTTAAAAAGAATACAACAGAAAAAGAGGAACAAAAGAAAAGAAATACTGTTTTAGAATTTATTTTTATTCAAAACATGGTTAAATGGATAATATATATTCAGATTAATATA